>NW_028280708.1:0-25325 GCF_059751315.1 Micrasema longulum | reverse complement strand
TGTAGTCCCACACAAACGTCCGACCCTTTCCACCACTTCCCGCACCGCTACCACACGCCGACCGACCTCAGCCACCTACACAAATACCGCCAGCCGCCCCCTCGCCTCTCGCCCGACCATCGCACAAGCCGCCGGAGTCTTAGGCTCCGCGGCAGCTGCGAAACTCAGAATACCGCCGATAGTGGTCTCCATGGGCCAGATGACCCACGGAGACCTAATCGCCGCGATCAGCGGCACCAAATTTGCAATCAAATATGGCCGCATGGGGAAGGCAACCCTGACCATGCACACGATGGCGGACCGACAATCCGCCATCGAGAAACTTGAAAGTGCTAGTGTGGAATTCCACACATACACATCAGGAGAAGACCGTCTGAAAAAGACGGTCATTAAAGGCCTTCCCCAACTGGAATGCCGTCAGATCGCGGATGATCTGACCGCACAAGGTTTTCCTGCGACAAAGGTGTCGCAGCTAAACACCAAAGGCGAGGAGGCGATATACCTCGCTCAATTCCCCGCGTCCACCGACATGGGGAAATTGAGAATGGCGGTTAAAGCCGTATGCTTCTGCGTCATAAAGATGCAGAAGTATAAATCGACGCACCTCTCACACGGCACGCAGTGCTACCGATGCCAGGGCTTTGGCCATGCATCGGCTAACTGCCACCGTGTGGCCAGGTGCGTCAAATGCGACGGAAATCACGCAACAAAAGAGTGCGTGAAAACCGTCGACACACCGGCAACATGCTGCAACTGCGGGGAATCGCACCCCGCAAATTACAGCGGATGCTCGCACCGCGTAAAATACGTGGCGAGTATCCAACCGCGACCGGGCCCACGCCAAACACAGGCGCTAGCCCGCGTAAATGGCAGAAGTTGGTCGGCGGTGGCCGCCGGTACAAGCTCCAACCCTCCCCCCACCTCCCACTTCCCCCACCTTCCCCCCTCTACCCTCCCTACCTTCTCCAACCGCCCACCCCTCCTACCCACCCCCCTCCGCCCCACCGCCCAGCGCCCGGCCGGGCGCCCCGAGATGACGCGGCCCCTGGTCCAGGAGGACCAGCCGGCGCCCTCAGAAGATGCGGAAATCGTGGCCATCATGAGGGTCATGATTCAGGCCCGATCACGCCTCGCACGCTGCGCGGATAAGTGGGAAAAGGTGATGGTTCTGATGGAACTCCTCTCCCCGCTTCTCGATGGATGAGCAGCATCCCCGCGACACCGGAATACTCTTGTGGAACGCGCGCGGCATCACAAGCAAGACAGAAGAACTGCTGCATCTCGCCGAGCAGACGGGTATGAAAATCATTCTAATAACTGAGACACATTTAACCCCACAACAATATATCAGGCTGCCCGGATACGAACTATACCGAAACGATCGCGAGGGGAGGAGGGGGGGCGGAACAGCAATTCTCATCCGAGAATCCATCCCGCACACCCTCCTCGCCACGCCGAAACTTAACGTAACGGAAGCGACCGCCATACAGACGGACATAGACGGCAAACCCACTGTTATCGTATCCACGTACGTTAGCAAGGGGAATGCACTACTACACAACGGAATACGAGACATAGACAGACTACTAGCGTTGGGGCCCTCGGTCATAATAGCCGGCGACTTTAACGCTAAACACCAATACTGGAACAATCACATGACAAACGCAAACGGAAACGCACTATACAGACATATGGAGAGGAGGGACTACAATATTTCGTACCCGGACCGGCCTACCGTACACATACATAGAGCCAAGTATCCGTCCACGTTGGATATCGCGCTAGTTCGGAACGTCCCGTACATGTCACAGATGGAAACTCTTGATGAGTTGTCGTCGGACCACTTACCGGTGATATTCACCGTGGGCGGCGAGACGAGAAACATCACCAGGGAACAGGTGCTGTACGGGGAAGCCGACTGGGAGAAATTTAAAAGAAGTATCAACGACGGCATTTACTTGGCTCCAAATACATATAATAATAAACAAGAAATAGACGACGCGATAAACCATTTAACACATTACATTCAAGTGGCACGCGACGAATGCATCCCCATAAAAATAATTACGCCAAATATAATAAAACTTACGCCACAAATAACTTCAATAATCGCGGATAAAAATAAGTTACGAAAAATGTATCAAAGCACCAAAAATAAATCATATAAAAAAGAATATAATATTTTAGTACGAAAAATAAAAGCAGAAATAAAAATATTAAAAAGCTCTCTCTGGGAGAAAAAGGTTTCCTCGCTCAGACCGGGCGATCAATCCGTATGGAAAATAGCAAAAGCCCTCAAAAGAAGAGGCATTAACATCCCTCCACTGACGATAGGACAAACCCTAGCCACGTCAGACGCCGCCAAAGCAGACGCGCTTGCGGATGCTTTCGAAAAGGCATACACCGCCACGGACGGCCTAAGCGATCCTGAGAAGGATCGCTTAGTTAACTTCAGCCTTACGGAAATAGAACAAGTGGAGCAAATTCCCATAGATGGAATTAAGCTGTGCACTCCCGGAGAGATAGCTATAAACCTAAAAAGACTAAAAACAAACACGGCACCTGGACCGGATAAAATTCATAACATAATTCTAAAACACCTACCGATCAGAGCCAGAATAGAAATATCTAAAATATTTAACGCGTGCCTACTGCAAGGCTATTTCCCACTAGAGTGGAAACAACCGACTGTACTTCCGTTCGCCAAACCGGGCAAGGACCACAAAATACCCACCAATTACAGACCAATAAGTTTACTGAATACTCTCAGTAAACTCCTAGAAAAAGTAATCACCACTCGACTTCTCACACACCATAAAAGTAACGAGACTCTGCCCGACGAGCAATTTGGTTTCCGAGCCCACCACTCAACCACACACCAGCTGACACGACTAGTCGAACATCTATCCTGGCAACTCAATAAAAACCGAGCCACAGCGATGGCCCTTTTCGACCTAGAAAAGGCCTTCGATACCGTATGGATAGATGGACTAGTCCATAAATTACACAACACAAACACACCCATATATCTCACAAAAATTATAAAATCTTATCTCACAGACCGCTCATTCAAAGTGGCATACAAAAACAGCACATCCACACCGAGAGACATACCGAAAGGTGTTCCGCAAGGAAGCATCCTAGGCCCACACCTCTTCAACATATACACACACGACATTCCGGCGCTTGGAAGATGCGAGAAAGCAATTTATGCAGACGACATGGCACTATACGCGACCTCTTTGTCACCAGAAATGGCGACAAAATACCTACAAACAGGGGCGTCCGAACTCGCGGAGTACTACCGCGGGTGGAGACTCAAACTCAACGAGACTAAGACAGAAGCCATAATGTTCTCTCGCAGAAAAAGAGCGCCGGCAAACAACCTCACAATAGGAAATAGCACTATACAGTGGGTAAAAGAAGTCAAGTATCTCGGGCTGAATCTACACTCGAAACTCACATGGAATCCCCATGTGACAAAAACAAAACGCAAAGCAAACAACGCAACGAGCGCCATAAGTGCACTTCTTAACAGAAGGAATCCTATGAGCACTCGTGTGAAAATGCTTATATACAACACGCTGATTCGTCCCATACTTACATATGCCTTCCCGGTTTGGGGCAGCCTACGTACAACTCAATTTGAAAGGCTCCAAGTTAATCAAAATAAGTGCATAAAAATAGCGTATAATACACGTAAACAACAAAGTATTAAAAAACTCCACGAAAATCAAAAAATCCCCACCCTCAAAGAATACGCGATAAACCAAACTAAAAATTTCTATGATAATATAAAAGACCATAAAAACCCAAAAATAAATCAACTAGGAGATTATAACTTAGACTCACTAGTTTTTACATATAAATATAGACTGCCCAAACATTACATAATGGCAGAGAATCACACACACCCACCCTGAAAACTCGGCGAGACAAAAACGCGATAAAAATGCGACCAAAGATACCATCACCTTCTCCGACGTATCCCCTCGTAGAATTAAATAAATAAAATACTTAAAATCGCGGTAATGTACAACGATTGAAATAAATTAAATTAAGATAAAATATACCTAGACATAAGTAACATAAGAAAATGAAATATTTAAAAACGCGAAAAATGTATAACGATTGAAAACATACACATAAGACTAATATGTATATAGATATAGGAATGTATCCAAATCCCTACTCCCGCCCATTAAATATGTAATGAAATATTTAAACGCGCGGTCAAGAACAGTGATTCGAATTTTGCATAAAATAATTAGACAGTGAAAGTGAAGTGAACAAGTGCAGTGTAGTGTGAAATATGAGTGCAGTTATGTGTGAAATATAAGTGCAGTGAAAGTGACGAGTGCCAGTGCAGTGTATATGTACAGTGAAGTGAAAAGTGAAGAGTGTGAAATACTTAAATTCGCGAAGTAATCTTTTTATCCCAACCAGTTCGAGCAGGGTTTTTGTTACTAGTTTTCCCTGCGAAAAGTTTCAAGTTTTTAAAGTTAAGTGTCAGTTTGAAATAATTAAATTCAGTGCCGAAATGGTGGCAATGCGCACAGCGCAGGTACACCAGTGTAGAATCTGTGGCCCCTCAGGCGGGAAAAGTGTCAGTGTTAGTGAAGTGCTCAAGAAAAAAAAAAAAAAAAAAAAAAAAAAAAATTAGGGCGCCATCAAACGGTGACTTTTTGCCACACTCGCTTTTTTCGTGTGATTATCGGCAGAGAATATCTACAGCAGAAGATGGCAGACACAGCAGCGCCAGCGGCAGCGTCCCCCCTCCCGGCGACTCCGGCCAAGAAGGCGAAGGCTTCGGCCGCCGCCTCCAAAAAACCGAAGGCGAAGCCCTCTCACCCCAAGACCTCCGAGATGGTGAACAACGCGATAAAGGAGCTCAAGGAGCGCGGCGGCTCCTCCCTGCAGGCGATCAAGAAGTACATCTCCGCCAACTACAAGGTCGACGCCGACAAGCTCGCCCCCTTCATCAAGAAGTACCTCAAGGGGGCCGTCGAGTCCGGCGCCCTCGTCCAGACCAAGGGGAAGGGAGCATCCGGATCCTTCAAGCTGGAAGCTAGCAAGGCGAAGGCGTCCGCCGGAGGTGCCAAGAAGAAGAAGCCCGCCGCGGCCGCGTCCAAGAAGCGCTCCACCCCCGCGAAGGAGAGGAAGCCGGCCGCCGACAAGTCCGCCTCCTCCTCGGCCGCCTCGAAGAAGAAGCCCGCCAAGAAGGCGGCCGCTCCGGCCAAGGCCAAGAAGGCCGCCGCCTCGCCCGCAAAGAAGGCCGCCGCGAAGAAAGCCGCGCCCGCCAAGGCCAAGAGCCCGACCAAGGCCAAGAAGACCGCCAAGCCTCCCACCAAGAAGCCGAAGGCGCCCAAGCCAAAGAAGGCGGCCGCCCCGAAAGCCAAGCCCGCGGCGAAAAAGGCCGCCCCGAAGAAGTAGGCGGTGACAACGACGACGACGCCGGCGAGTCTACGACTATTATTATTCTTATCCCCTTCCCGAATCGGAAGACGGCGGGGGTTGATGGACACCGTAATTTTGAGGAGTTAAAAAGCCCTTGTCAGGGCTACCATATGCGCTCTCTATGTCGAATCGTCGGTTAGCTAGCCAGCCAGCTTCGTGCATTTATTTTATTAAATTTAAAAGTAATAGAATACCTACATAATAATATTATTTATGTCATGATGGGTATTTATTATTATTTATTTTTTTTTAATGAGAATATAAGTAAACATAGACAATTTGGTAAATAATATTTCACTTGAAAGTTGTGAGACTTTTCTTTTATAATATATGACATATTATTTTTATTCACATTTTAATGCAAAAAAAAAAAAAAAATATCTCATCATCAGAAGAGAGAATAAGTTTATAATCCAACTTGTGACGGTACGAAACCGACGAGTATTGAGTTATTAATATTTTACTTCATCAATCTCGTATATTATTATTTTTTTTTTTTAATATTATAAATTAAATAATCATTTGATAATTATTATTATTATTATTATTATGTATTTCTTTTTCAAAAGCATTTCTATCATATTATTATTATTTTTCAGATGCACGGCCGGCTAACAGAACGGGACCGACTGACTGACCGACGAGGCGATTGTTGGCCCTGACAAGGGCCGTTTTTTAATCGTGTGGATGGTTGTCGGAAACGGGTAGGCGAGTTGAAGACATTTTCTTTTTTAACCTCCGAAACCGTACAGGGTGCGGCCCTGGCGCTTGAGGGCGTAGACGACGTCCATGGCGGTGACAGTCTTCCTCTTAGCGTGCTCGGTGTAGGTGACAGCGTCTCTGATAACGTTCTCAAGGAACACCTTCAGCACCCCGCGTGTCTCCTCGTAGATCAGGCCGGATATGCGCTTGACTCCGCCGCGACGAGCCAGACGGCGAATGGCGGGCTTCGTGATACCCTGGATGTTATCACGCAGAACCTTCCTGTGACGCTTGGCGCCTCCTTTTCCCAGGCCTTTTCCTCCCTTTCCGCGACCGGTCATTCTCGCAAGTGGTTTTCTTCAAATATTCTCAAAAACAAAACTCGAGAGCACGGCGTGCGACCGTGCCGGACAGTGAACTGTGAGTGAGTGTGCTGAAATTTTTACGGACGCTCTATTTAAGCTCTTCGTAGACGCCTGCGTCTCCCCTGCCGAGTCACGACGCGCACGCACACGAACACGCTACGTGGACAGTCCGTCAACCGCCGTGTAAATTGTCAGTCAGCCAGCCTTTTACTTAGTATTATTATTATTTATTTATATGTTTATTATATTATCGATAATTTATTTTATTCATTTAATCATAAAATAGTTAGCCATCTCGCGATTCTCTATTCAAACAGTCAAACGAACGGGAACAAACGGAACGGACGGAAAGGGGGGAAGCGGACGGATGCCGCGCGGTCTTTTTGAATTGTCCAATCGGCGCCGTCCTGTCCCCCTCCACGGCGAAACGTATAACTTCGATAAATAGGAGCCATCTTCAAAAAGTGAGCGCATTCGTATAAACCTACTCCGCCCGGATAGTTTGAAACGGAAAAAATCAAATAAAATGGCACGTACCAAGCAGACGGCTCGCAAGTCCACCGGAGGGAAGGCGCCCAGGAAGCAGCTGGCCACCAAGGCGGCGCGCAAGAGCGCCCCCGCCACCGGAGGCGTGAAGAAGCCCCATCGCTACAGGCCCGGCACGGTGGCTCTCCGTGAGATCCGTCGCTACCAGAAGAGCACCGAGCTCCTCATCCGCAAGCTGCCCTTCCAGCGCCTGGTGCGCGAGATCGCCCAGGACTTCAAGACGGACCTCCGTTTCCAGAGCTCCGCCGTTATGGCCCTTCAGGAGGCCAGCGAGGCCTACCTGGTCGGCCTGTTCGAGGACACGAACCTGTGCGCCATCCACGCCAAGCGCGTCACCATCATGCCCAAGGACATCCAGCTGGCCAGGCGTATCCGCGGCGAGCGCGCTTAAACATCACCGCCGCCCCCCACCCAACAGCAACGGATGATGATTTTATAATGAATGTTGTATTATCATTGTCTTCGAACTTGGCTGCAGCACGATGCGTCTCTAAAATGGTCCTTTTCAGGACCGCCACATGTACATGATTAATTGATCGTTTCAACTTTTATTCGCTGCCGGGATTAATTTTATTTTTTATTATTATTTTTTTGTATTTTTACATAAAAAAAAATATAAAAGGAAAAACGTTAAGAGAAGTTATATAATTTTAAGAAGTCATGTTAAACATTATTGAGAATATGACACGTTTTTTTTCCCCCCCGTTAATCGTTAATATTAATAATAAATCTTTATTAACCGTAATATAGAACGCCATACGTACTAAAATGTATACACAGTTAAATGGCGGACTTATTGCCATTTGCAATTTCTTACAATCAACATTGTAAAATAGATATTTACATGGGTGTTCCTTTATTTTGAAAAAACAGCCTTCTATTTACACATATTATGTTATTTTTTTACTATGGATTATGTATGTATCTATGTATCCATCTATCTATCTATCTACCTACCTACCTACCTATATAAAATAGGAATTTATTAACACGGTAAAATAATAACAAAAAAAAAAAACTGAAATAAAATGTACGGTAAAGTATTTACAATACATATCAATTACTTTATAAAAATAAACATTCAAATATATAATATTATAGATGTTTTTTTTTAAAAGAAATAATATAAATAATAATAATAATAATAATAATAAAATACACCTAACGGCCGGGACAAACGCATCGCAATGTGGCGGCCCTGAAAAGGACCTTTATTTATAATTTCATTTCGTCGGCAGGCAATCAGGCAATCGGTGGCGGTTATCGTGATACGTGGTGACGGAGTGCACGACTTAAGCCTTCTTCTCTGTCTTCTTGGGCAGGAGCACCGCCTGGATGTTGGGCAGTACACCTCCCTGGGCGATGGTCACGCCCGAGAGCAGTTTGTTAAGCTCCTCGTCGTTGCGGATGGCCAGCTGCAGATGCCTGGGAATGATCCTGGTCTTCTTGTTGTCCCTGGCGGCGTTGCCGGCCAACTCGAGCACCTCAGCGGCCAGGTACTCCATCACGGCGGCGAGGTAGACGGGCGCGCCGGCTCCCACCCTCTCGGCGTAGTTGCCCTTCCTGAGAAGCCTGTGGATACGGCCGACGGGGAACTGGAGCCCCGCGCGGTTGGAGCGCGACTTTGCCTTTCCCTTGACCTTTCCTCCCTTTCCGCGACCGGACATGGCGAACTGGGTTTGTCTTTAAAAATATACGAGCTGCACGGGCGAGAAGCGCGTGCGAGTGGCTGGCGGTGTTTGTGGTTCAAAATTCTAAGAGGGGCTTATTTACGCTGTCCACTGTGCGCGCGCCGCAGTCGGTCCCCCTCACCGCATTGGCGCGTCGCCGCCGACGGAGTGGGGAGTGGGGATAGGACCGGCCTTGCGGAACGCGCCGACCGAAGTGACAAAATGGGGTCGTCGAAAAATGATCAGCTATAAGCTACCGCTCGCTCCGCCGTATCGCCGCCTCAGCTAAGCTCGGAGAAAAAAATCGACAATGCCGCCCAAGACCAGTGGAAAGGCAGCCAAGAAGTCTGGCAAGGCCCAGAAGAACATATCCAAGGGGGACAAGAAGAAGTCCAAGCGCAGGAGGAAGGAGAGCTACGCAATCTACATCTACAAAGTGCTGAAACAGGTGCACCCCGACACCGGTATCTCCAGCAAGGCCATGAGCATCATGAACAGCTTCGTCAACGACATCTTCGAGCGCATCGCCGCCGAGGCGTCGCGTCTCGCCCACTACAACAAGAGATCCACCATCACCAGCAGGGAGATCCAGACGGCCGTCAGGCTCCTGCTGCCCGGAGAGCTGGCCAAGCACGCCGTCAGCGAAGGCACCAAGGCCGTCACCAAGTACACCAGCTCCAAGTGAGAAGTCACAGCCGCCACACACGACCATCATCTGCGCACTCTATCGCGCAAGAACAATAACAGCATAGACGACAAACAAAGGTCCTTATCAGGACCGCCAGATTATGACACGATTGCATTGTTACGATGTATTTTTTTATTTTATGTATACGCAAACAAACCGATTGAGATTGATTGCCTTACTTTTTTATATTGAATATTACGCAGGTACGCCTTTGTCCCGGTGGTGTATTTTATATATTATGATAAAATAATACTACACATATTATAAATATATTAAATGCACTTGTGATAGATAGATAGGTAGATAGATTTTATATATGTTTATTTCTAATAAGATTACACTCACCCGGCGCGAGAGAGTCACGTCAGTCAGTCTGCGGCCATCGCGTCGCGTCGCGTCGCGTCGTCACTAAAAAAAAGAAAAAAGAGATTTTTTTTTCATAGTCATCATTGTAATAATTATAATTATACATTTTTGAAGTTGTGTAAATACATCGAGAATTTGTTCGTTCAGGGAAGTGCCTGAAATTTTTTTTTTTTTTTTTTTTTTATATTTTTGAAGCACTCACATAAACTATCGACTGTGAAATGTACATTTTGATAAAATGTGCCGTGCCTATCTATGGTAAAATTTAATCGAACCGTATTTAAGAAACTAAATATTATTATTACGTTTGTTTTTATTCCTTATGCTATTTATTTACGGCGCTATTTATTTGCGATGCTAATGAAAATGTATGCTATCATAAATCGACTTTGAATATTATAAAAAATACCATAATGAAAATACGCCAACGGAGCCTGCGTTTATTTTTTATTTACATCCACAGATGGCGATAATGCGTCGTTTTTACGCACTAACTATCGACAATAATGGCCCAGCGTAATCGTTGTTTTATTTACAATATTCGTATTCATTGAACAATATAATATGAGCGACATAAATATATATTAATTACACAGTACGGCGTTGATATATTATATATTTTTTGTAATAATACACGAGAGACATACCATGTACGCGTGCGGAAGAAGATTCAAAGTCATCATCATTTCAATCTGACAAATTAATAAACAATACGGGTTGAAATGTAACACGACGACAATTAATATTGATTAAATACCGGTACACACACTACACTTCACTAATTATTATTGCACCAATCATCGGGTAGGTAAATGCCTATTTAGGCGGGTACCGGGAATGAAATAATGAAAAGCAAGCAGTGGCGAATTCGGCGAGTACTTTTTTTCGTTTTGACACCGACCAACCCGCGTTAATATTTTCCGCGACAGGGCGGGCGGCCGGCCGGCCGGCCGACCTACCCCGAGATTCCGTGCACCGAGGTCCGAAGGTGACTGATTGGAAATTCGAATAGGATAATAATAAATATCCATTTAAAACACAGGATCATCTCAAATTAGTGCAGCGCGGGGAGCGCGGCGGAGGTGGCGGAACCAGCCGGCCAGCAGGACAATCGGGGGCGGGGGTAGGCGTAAGTACCTACTGTAATATATTATATTTTATTATAATATGACTATAAATCCTTCTCCGGTTCATTATATTACCTACTGAATTTTATTAATATACTATTTTTCTCTCTTTTTCTAATGCGGCAGTCCACTTGACTTTGATTTCGATAATTACAAAAACAATATTAACTGTCAGGTAATTAGTTAATACCTACATGTTATTACATACCTTTTTATGAAAACTAAGAAGAAGAAGAATAATTATTATTTACCTACTATGTGCGGTGACATATTATATTTATTGTTATTCATTCATTTACTTGCAATATAAGTAGTTGCCTAATTAATATATTATTATTATAAATCAAATTTCTCATTTGAAATTTGTGTTACTACTAAAATCGCTTTAATGAAATTTTATCGACTTCTCTTGGTTTAAAATCTTCTACTTATATTGCTTTTTCAAATTTTAAAGATTACTTGCAATACTTGTTATTCCTTCTTTATTTTTTCTTTTTTTTTCTCTGCTGCATTGGCATGTTTTTATACTTTTAAACTACTTTTAATTACTTATATTATATATGTAAATAAAATCAATATATTGCTGCTCTTACTATAATGTGAGTTTAATTTTGAAGATGTTTTTTAAATTGACCAACATTTACTGTCTTATATTTCACTTAAGGATTCTTCTCATCGTTTCTTTGAATCCCTTAAAATAAATATGTGTATATTTATGTTTTTCCTTTTTTTAAAAAATGTTATTACTATTTTAATTTATTTTTACATCTGAGCGTGTTTTTCATTCTTTATTTCAATTTTTAATTACTATTTCCATTTGTAAATACTCACTACAAACTACAAACTTTAAAATATCTTTTTTTTTCACTTAAATTTTCATTTTTAAACAACTTTCATTTATATTTTTCTTTTTCCTTCTCTTTTTTATACTTTCATAACATTAACCTTACATATAATTGCTTTATAATATGGAAAATTCACTGGTCCATTAGAATTAAGTCTAATTGTGTAAAATATTAAACTTTGTAACTGTACTGTATGTTTCCTAAATAAAAGAAAATAAAAATAATAAACGTTCAAAGAAAATATGTACTTATGTAATAAAAATATCATTTTTGTTTTTTTCGCGCGAAGCGAAAGCAAATTTACAATTTCTCAACAAATTGTTCAATTCAAATATGTAATATACTGTTTTTCTTGAATTGTATGTTGTCCATGCACTTATGTTTTATATATCTATCTATAATTTATATGTGAAAATAACAACGCGGAAGTGTTCGGATACTACGTTGACAGGTTATGAATAAATATGCAGATATATCCGTAGATGGATTATGAATTTACCCACATAGCAAATCATTTGACCGTAGGCCAGTTACAGGCATACAGACCGACCGTCGTCCGTGTCCCTCCACGATTATGAAAGGTGCCATCTGTTGAACGGGATAATGTTCAGCCGGCCATCGGGCAATCGTTGCTTATATTATTTTCTCATTTATAACAGATGGCGCTAGTTACTCATGATTGTGTAAAATATTTCATAATTGTTTTTTTATTTTTGCTGATGATTTATGATATGACTACTTTTGTGTTTACATAGGTTTTAATTTTACTATTCTATATTATATTAAAAAAATAAACAAGGGGTCACATAAATAATGTACTTATTGTGGCGTTGATGTGCTTGTTGTATTATGTAGCGTTTGTTTTTTGTTTCCCGTTGCCTTGTTTTGTTTTCTGTACGTGGTGTCAATAATGAACTTCCTTTTCAGATGATTCATTGGGAATATTATACCGTTTTATACACACCCTTCATAATAGCCAGCCATTCCCGTACAAATACTGTGTACTACTGTGCTATGCTCAGTGCCCATATTCGCTAGATTAATTCCTTAAGATAAAACATTATTTTATATTTAACGTAGATAAAAATTTACACGTCTTTCTCGGATTCAACTTTTATGCGAGCGCGTTGGTCATGGCTTTGATATATAATAGAGTGCATAATATAAATTTAAATTTGAATGTTTCCCGTGCAATTATCGCCCTAGATAATTTTTGCTTTACGATAGTTCCGCCGCGCTGGAAGTATCGTATTGCATAATATTCTATGCTATGTGTACGTTACGTTATAGAGCTTCTGTATTTCTAATTCGGAAGTTTAAAAATCTTTGTCTTATTTTGAGCTTCTATATTTCCTTTTCGGAAGTTTAAAAACCTCTTTTTCATTTTGGGAACTGAGCTTAAACTTTCAAAAGCTCAGTCAAACTTTTATAATTCATTTCAATTTGAAGGGCCGTCGAAATTAGCTTTTGAATCGACATCATCCACGACTGAACAAAATCTGAGACCGACAGAAACCGCAGCCTGAAAAATTTCACCGGACGACGCGTTGCCCTGCGTTGCGTCACGTCACGTTACGTTGCGCTACGTTACGTTACGTTACGTCACGTCGCGTCGCGTCACATTGCATTCCTTTACGTTCGTTGTGGACTTTTTTTTTTTTTTTTTTTTTTTTTTTTTTATTCTCTTCTCTTCTCTTTTCTTTCTTCTTTCATCTTTCTTCTTTCTCTCCCTTCCTCCCCCCCATCTGTGTCTCTGATTTTTTTTTTTTTTTTCATTTTAATTACATTTTTCTCAAATGGAATTGTTCCCATAATAAAATTACAGATTGCCACTAAGAAAAACGTAACAAAAAAAATATACATACAACATAATATTATAATAATTATACATATAATTGTATAATATATATTTTGTTTACATAAATACATATTTACTTTTATTTAAATGCTTATATCATCACCTACATGTCTTATTCCTTTTACATCGTCTCCATCGGCAGCCGGGCCGGACCAGCTCGATCTCTCTCCGCGCCCGCCTCTCGAACTCGGAAGTTATATCTGTAGGTCCGCTAGCGCGCGCTTGTGTGTGTTACGATCGGCCACTTCGGGGCCCCGGTGCCGGGGGCCGCGGCCGCCCCTGTCGCCCACCGCCGCCTCGGACTGCGGCCCGGGCTCTCCCCCGAGAGGTCGGTGCCCCCCCGGAGCCCCAACTTGCCGGGGAGACGGATTCGCGCCCGCTTTTCCGCCGCCCAACGCTGCCGCCCTCGCGCATTTGCGCCTCCGAATGTCCGCACCTCCGCGCGCCCGGGGCCCGGGCCCCCGGCGACGCCGCGCGACGACGGCGAGACCTCCCGCGCGGAGGATCCCCTCATTCCGGAGGGTCCCAGCCTCGGGGCTGCGCCCCCGCGACGCCTTTTGTCCGACCGCCTAAGCATAAATGACAACACTTTTCATCGGCAAAATCGACAAGCGCGCGTAGCCCGACTGCGACACGGTACAAATTATTTTCGAGTACAGAATTTCGCGCGATTAGGGCGCCATAGATCATCTGTTTTATTGTCTCACCTTGAGCAATAAAGCAACCAGTGTGTTTTCCCCGAAATTCGGTTTTCCCGGATAAAGTGGTTATACCTGTGAATCACCAAGTGCCTACCTGCCGACGCGCTGAGCCCCGCTCGCGCCCCGCATCCCGCCGCCGCCACCCCCCCCCGGGGACAGCCGTGACGACCATCGCCGCCGCGCCCGCCGCCGCACGCCCGCATCCCGCTACGCCCGCTGCACAGCACACCGGGTAAGTCACTTTTGGACTATTAATAGGTTCCGCCTGAAAGACGAGTAGGGCCCCTAGAGGTAGTCCGCAGACGAACCCGGCTGCGCCCGCAGCCCGGGAGTGCCGCAGACCCCGCTCCACCACCATGGCCGACAGCCTCGGCTTCAAAACGGAGGAGGGAGGACTGCACATCCAGATAAGCGGTCCACCAATGACCCCCAAGCGGTTCCACGACCTCGTGGAAAAGTACATGAGGGAAAACCCCTCCCTCATTACGGAAGAACCACTACTTCCGATCATCATCCCCGGCGACCCACCAATGGAGTGGTCGACGCCCAAATCCACGGCGAAGCGCGCCCGCCAGCCGACGCCACCGATCTCCCTCACAACAGGGAATCGCTACGAGGGACTACCCGAGGTGAGGGACGCCCCCGGAGTAGTCCCACACAAACGTCCGACCCTTTCCACCACTTCCCGCACCGCTACCACACGCCGACCGACCTCAGCCACCTACACAAATACCGCCAGCCGCCCCCTCGCCTCTCGCCCGACCATCGCACAAGCCGCCGGAGTCTTAGGCTCCGCGGCAGCTGCGAAACTCAGAATACCGCCGATAGTGGTCTCCATGGGCCAGATGACCCACGGAGACCTAATCGCCGCGATCAGCGGCACCAAATTTGCAATCAAATATGGCCGCATGGGGAAGGCAACCCTGACCATGCACACGATGGCGGACCGACAATCCGCCATCGAGAAACTTGAAAGTGCTAGTGTGGAATTCCACACATACACATCAGGAGAAGACCGTCTGAAAAAGACGGTCATTAAAGGCCTTCCCCAACTGGAATGCCGTCAGATCGCGGATGATCTGACCGCACAAGGTTTTCCTGCGACAAAGGTGTCGCAGCTAAACACCAAAGGCGAGGAGGCGATATACCTCGCTCAATTCCCCGCGTCCACCGACATGGGGAAATTGAGAATGGCGGTTAAAGCCGTATGCTTCTGCGTCATAAAGATGCAGAAGTATAAATCGACGCACCTCTCACACGGCACGCAGTGCTACCGATGCCAGGGCTTTGGCCATGCATCGGCTAACTGCCACCGTGTGGCCAGGTGCGTCAAATGCGACGGAAATCACGCAACAAAAGAGTGCGTGAAAACCGTCGACACACCGGCAACATGCTGCAACTGCGGGGAATCGCACCCCGCAAATTACAGCGGATGCTCGCACCGCGTAAAATACGTGGCGAGTATCCAACCGCGACCGGGCCCACGCCAAACACAGGCGCTAGCCCGCGTAAATGGCAGAAGTTGGTCGGCGGTGGCCGCCGGTACAAGCTCCAACCCTCCCCCCACCTCCCACTTCCCCCACCTTCCCCCCTCTACCCTCCCTACCTTCTCCAACCGCCCACCCCTCCTACCCACCCCCCTCCGCCCCACCGCCCAGCGCCCGGCCGGGCGCCCCGAGATGACGCGGCCCCTGGTCCAGGAGGACCAGCCGGCGCCCTCAGAAGATGCGGAAATCGTGGCCATCATGAGGGTCATGATTCAGGCCCGATCACGCCTCGCACGCTGCGCGGATAAGTGGGAAAAGGTGATGGTTCTGATGGAACTCCTCTCCCCGCTTCTCGATGGATGAGCAGCATCCCCGCGACACCGGAATACTCTTGTGGAACGCGCGCGGCATCACAAGCAAGACAGAAGAACTGCTGCATCTCGCCGAGCAGACGGGTATGAAAATCATTCTAATAACTGAGACACATTTAACCCCACAACAATATATCAGGCTGCCCGGATACGAACTATACCGAAACGATCGCGAGGGGAGGAGGGGGGGCGGAACAGCAATTCTCATCCGAGAATCCATCCCGCACACCCTCCTCGCCACGCCGAAACTTAACGTAACGGAAGCGACCGCCATACAGACGGACATAGACGGCAAACCCACTGTTATCGTATCCACGTACGTTAGCAAGGGGAATGCACTACTACACAACGGAATACGAGACATAGACAGACTACTAGCGTTGGGGCCCTCGGTCATAATAGCCGGCGACTTTAACGCTAAACACCAATACTGGAACAATCACATGACAAACGCAAACGGAAACGCACTATACAGACATATGGAGAGGAGGGACTACAATATTTCGTACCCGGACCGGCCTACCGTACACATACATAGAGCCAAGTATCCGTCCACGTTGGATATCGCGCTAGTTCGGAACGTCCCGTACATGTCACAGATGGAAACTCTTGATGAGTTGTCGTCGGACCACTTACCGGTGATATTCACCGTGGGCGGCGAGACGAGAAACATCACCAGGGAACAGGTGCTGTACGGGGAAGCCGACTGGGAGAAATTTAAAAGAAGTATCAACGACGGCATTTACTTGGCTCCAAATACATATAATAATAAACAAGAAATAGACGACGCGATAAACCATTTAACACATTACATTCAAGTGGCACGCGACGAATGCATCCCCATAAAAATAATTACGCCAAATATAATAAAACTTACGCCACAAATAACTTCAATAATCGCGGATAAAAATAAGTTACGAAAAATGTATCAAAGCACCAAAAATAAATCATATAAAAAAGAATATAATATTTTAGTACGAAAAATAAAAGCAGAAATAAAAATATTAAAAAGCTCTCTCTGGGAGAAAAAGGTTTCCTCGCTCAGACCGGGCGATCAATCCGTATGGAAAATAGCAAAAGCCCTCAAAAGAAGAGGCATTAACATCCCTCCACTGACGATAGGACAAACCCTAGCCACGTCAGACGCCGCCAAAGCAGACGCGCTTGCGGATGCTTTCGAAAAGGCATACACCGCCACGGACGGCCTAAGCGATCCTGAGAAGGATCGCTTAGTTAACTTCAGCCTTACGGAAATAGAACAAGTGGAGCAAATTCCCATAGATGGAATTAAGCTGTGCACTCCCGGAGAGATAGCTATAAACCTAAAAAGACTAAAAACAAACACGGCACCTGGACCGGATAAAATTCATAACATAATTCTAAAACACCTACCGATCAGAGCCAGAATAGAAATATCTAAAATATTTAACGCGTGCCTACTGCAAGGCTATTTCCCACTAGAGTGGAAACAACCGACTGTACTTCCGTTCGCCAAACCGGGCAAGGACCACAAAATACCCACCAATTACAGACCAATAAGTTTACTGAATACTCTCAGTAAACTCCTAGAAAAAGTAATCACCACTCGACTTCTCACACACCATAAAAGTAACGAGACTCTGCCCGACGAGCAATTTGGTTTCCGAGCCCACCACTCAACCACACACCAGCTGACACGACTAGTCGAACATCTATCCTGGCAACTCAATAAAAACCGAGCCACAGCGATGGCCCTTTTCGACCTAGAAAAGGCCTTCGATACCGTATGGATAGATGGACTAGTCCATAAATTACACAACACAAACACACCCATATATCTCACAAAAATTATAAAATCTTATCTCACAGACCGCTCATTCAAAGTGGCATACAAAAACAGCACATCCACACCGAGAGACATACCGAAAGGTGTTCCGCAAGGAAGCATCCTAGGCCCACACCTCTTCAACATATACACACACGACATTCCGGCGCTTGGAAGATGCGAGAAAGCAATTTATGCAGACGACATGGCACTATACGCGACCTCTTTGTCACCAGAAATGGCGACAAAATACCTACAAACAGGGGCGTCCGAACTCGCGGAGTACTACCGCGGGTGGAGACTCAAACTCAACGAGACTAAGACAGAAGCCATAATGTTCTCTCGCAGAAAAAGAGCGCCGGCAAACAACCTCACAATAGGAAATAGCACTATACAGTGGGTAAAAGAAGTCAAGTATCTCGGGCTGAATCTACACTCGAAACTCACATGGAATCCCCATGTGACAAAAACAAAACGCAAAGCAAACAACGCAACGAGCGCCATAAGTGCACTTCTTAACAGAAGGAATCCTATGAGCACTCGTGTGAAAATGCTTATATACAACACGCTGATTCGTCCCATACTTACATATGCCTTCCCGGTTTGGGGCAGCCTACGTACAACTCAATTTGAAAGGCTCCAAGTTAATCAAAATAAGTGCATAAAAATAGCGTATAATACACGTAAACAACAAAGTATTAAAAAACTCCACGAAAATCAAAAAATCCCCACCCTCAAAGAATACGCGATAAACCAAACTAAAAATTTCTATGATAATATAAAAGACCATAAAAACCCAAAAATAAATCAACTAGGAGATTATAACTTAGACTCACTAGTTTTTACATATAAATATAGACTGCCCAAACATTACATAATGGCAGAGAATCACACACACCCACCCTGAAAACTCGGCGAGACAAAAACGCGATAAAAATGCGACCAAAGATACCATCACCTTCTCCGACGTATCCCCTCGTAGAATTAAATAAATAAAATACTTAAAATCGCGGTAATGTACAACGATTGAAATAAATTAAATTAAGATAAAATATACCTAGACATAAGTAACATAAGAAAATGAAATATTTAAAAACGCGAAAAATGTATAACGATTGAAAACATACACATAAGACTAATATGTATATAGATATAGGAATGTATCCAAATCCCTACTCCCGCCCATTAAATATGTAATGAAATATTTAAACGCGCGGTCAAGAACAGTGATTCGAATTTTGCATAAAATAATTAGACAGTGAAAGTGAAGTGAACAAGTGCAGTGTAGTGTGAAATATGAGTGCAGTTATGTGTGAAATATAAGTGCAGTGAAAGTGACGAGTGCCAGTGCAGTGTATATGTACAGTGAAGTGAAAAGTGAAGAGTGTGAAATACTTAAATTCGCGAAGTAATCTTTTTATCCCAACCAGTTCGAGCAGGGTTTTTGTTACTAGTTTTCCCTGCGAAAAGTTTCAAGTTTTTAAAGTTAAGTGTCAGTTTGAAATAATTAAATTCAGTGCCGAAATGGTGGCAATGCGCACAGCGCAGGTACACCAGTGTAGAATCTGTGGCCCCTCAGGCGGGAAAAGTGTCAGTGTTAGTGAAGTGCTCAAGAAAAAAAAAAAAAAAAAAAAAAAAAAAAATTAGGGCGCCATCAAACGGTGACTTTTTGCCACACTCGCTTTTTTCGTGTGATTATCGGCAGAGAATATCTACAGCAGAAGATGGCAGACACAGCAGCGCCAGCGGCAGCGTCCCCCCTCCCGGCGACTCCGGCCAAGAAGGCGAAGGCTTCGGCCGCCGCCTCCAAAAAACCGAAGGCGAAGCCCTCTCACCCCAAGACCTCCGAGATGGTGAACAACGCGATAAAGGAGCTCAAGGAGCGCGGCGGCTCCTCCCTGCAGGCGATCAAGAAGTACATCTCCGCCAACTACAAGGTCGACGCCGACAAGCTCGCCCCCTTCATCAAGAAGTACCTCAAGGGGGCCGTCGAGTCCGGCGCCCTCGTCCAGACCAAGGGGAAGGGAGCATCCGGATCCTTCAAGCTGGAAGCTAGCAAGGCGAAGGCGTCCGCCGGAGGTGCCAAGAAGAAGAAGCCCGCCGCGGCCGCGTCCAAGAAGCGCTCCACCCCCGCGAAGGAGAGGAAGCCGGCCGCCGACAAGTCCGCCTCCTCCTCGGCCGCCTCGAAGAAGAAGCCCGCCAAGAAGGCGGCCGCTCCGGCCAAGGCCAAGAAGGCCGCCGCCTCGCCCGCAAAGAAGGCCGCCGCGAAGAAAGCCGCGCCCGCCAAGGCCAAGAGCCCGACCAAGGCCAAGAAGACCGCCAAGCCTCCCACCAAGAAGCCGAAGGCGCCCAAGCCAAAGAAGGCGGCCGCCCCGAAAGCCAAGCCCGCGGCGAAAAAGGCCGCCCCGAAGAAGTAGGCGGTGACAACGACGACGACGCCGGCGAGTCTACAACTATTATTATTCTTATCCCCTTCCCGAATCGGAAGACGGCGGGGGTTGATGGACACCGTAATTTTGAGGAGTTAAAAAGCCCTTGTCAGGGCTACCATATGCGCTCTCTATGTCGAATCGTCGGTTAGCTAGCCAGCCAGCTTCGTGCATTTATTTTATTAAATTTAAAAGTAATAGAATACCTACATAATAATATTATTTATGTCATGATGGGTATTTATTATTATTTATTTTTTTTTAATGAGAATATAAGTAAACATAGACAATTTGGTAAATAATATTTCACTTGAAAGTTGTGAGACTTTTCTTTTATAATATATGACATATTATTTTTATTCACATTTTAATGCAAAAAAAAAAAAAAAATATCTCATCATCAGAAGAGAGAATAAGTTTATAATCCAACTTGTGACGGTACGAAACCGACGAGTATTGAGTTATTAATATTTTACTTCATCAATCTCGTATATTATTATTTTTTTTTTTTAATATTATAAATTAAATAATCATTTGATAATTATTATTATTATTATTATTATGTATTTCTTTTTCAAAAGCATTTCTATCATATTATTATTATTTTTCAGATGCACGGCCGGCTAACAGAACGGGACCGACTGACTGACCGACGAGGCGATTGTTGGCCCTGACAAGGGCCGTTTTTTAATCGTGTGGATGGTTGTCGGAAACGGGTAGGCGAGTTGAAGACATTTTCTTTTTTAACCTCCGAAACCGTACAGGGTGCGGCCCTGGCGCTTGAGGGCGTAGACGACGTCCATGGCGGTGACAGTCTTCCTCTTAGCGTGCTCGGTGTAGGTGACAGCGTCTCTGATAACGTTCTCAAGGAACACCTTCAGCACCCCGCGTGTCTCCTCGTAGATCAGGCCGGATATGCGCTTGACTCCGCCGCGACGAGCCAGACGGCGAATGGCGGGCTTCGTGATACCCTGGATGTTATCACGCAGAACCTTCCTGTGACGCTTGGCGCCTCCTTTTCCCAGGCCTTTTCCTCCCTTTCCGCGACCGGTCATTCTCGCAAGTGGTTTTCTTCAAATATTCTCAAAAACAAAACTCGAGAGCACGGCGTGCGACCGTGCCGGACAGTGAACTGTGAGTGAGTGTGCTGAAATTTTTACGGACGCTCTATTTAAGCTCTTCGTAGACGCCTGCGTCTCCCCTGCCGAGTCACGACGCGCACGCACACGAACACGCTACGTGGACAGTCCGTCAACCGCCGTGTAAATTGTCAGTCAGCCAGCCTTTTACTTAGTATTATTATTATTTATTTATATGTTTATTATATTATCGATAATTTATTTTATTCATTTAATCATAAAATAGTTAGCCATCTCGCGATTCTCTATTCAAACAGTCAAACGAACGGGAACAAACGGAACGGACGGAAAGGGGGGAAGCGGACGGATGCCGCGCGGTCTTTTTGAATTGTCCAATCGGCGCCGTCCTGTCCCCCTCCACGGCGAAACGTATAACTTCGATAAATAGGAGCCATCTTCAAAAAGTGAGCGCATTCGTATAAACCTACTCCGCCCGGATAGTTTGAAACGGAAAAAATCAAATAAAATGGCACGTACCAAGCAGACGGCTCGCAAGTCCACCGGAGGGAAGGCGCCCAGGAAGCAGCTGGCCACCAAGGCGGCGCGCAAGAGCGCCCCCGCCACCGGAGGCGTGAAGAAGCCCCATCGCTACAGGCCCGGCACGGTGGCTCTCCGTGAGATCCGTCGCTACCAGAAGAGCACCGAGCTCCTCATCCGCAAGCTGCCCTTCCAGCGCCTGGTGCGCGAGATCGCCCAGGACTTCAAGACGGACCTCCGTTTCCAGAGCTCCGCCGTTATGGCCCTTCAGGAGGCCAGCGAGGCCTACCTGGTCGGCCTGTTCGAGGACACGAACCTGTGCGCCATCCACGCCAAGCGCGTCACCATCATGCCCAAGGACATCCAGCTGGCCAGGCGTATCCGCGGCGAGCGCGCTTAAACATCACCGCCGCCCCCCACCCAACAGCAACGGATGATGATTTTATAATGAATGTTGTATTATCATTGTCTTCGAACTTGGCTGCAGCACGATGCGTCTCTAAAATGGTCCTTTTCAGGACCGCCACATGTACATGATTAATTGATCGTTTCAACTTTTATTCGCTGCCGGGATTAATTTTATTTTTTATTATTATTTTTTTGTATTTTTACATAAAAAAAAATATAAAAGGAAAAACGTTAAGAGAAGTTATATAATTTTAAGAAGTCATGTTAAACATTATTGAGAATATGACACGTTTTTTTTCCCCCCCGTTAATCGTTAATATTAATAATAAATCTTTATTAACCGTAATATAGAACGCCATACGTACTAAAATGTATACACAGTTAAATGGCGGACTTATTGCCATTTGCAATTTCTTACAATCAACATTGTAAAATAGATATTTACATGGGTGTTCCTTTATTTTGAAAAAACAGCCTTCTATTTACACATATTATGTTATTTTTTTACTATGGATTATGTATGTATCTATGTATCCATCTATCTATCTATCTACCTACCTACCTACCTATATAAAATAGGAATTTATTAACACGGTAAAATAATAACAAAAAAAAAAAACTGAAATAAAATGTACGGTAAAGTATTTACAATACATATCAATTACTTTATAAAAATAAACATTCAAATATATAATATTATAGATGTTTTTTTTTAAAAGAAATAATATAAATAATAATAATAATAATAATAATAAAATACACCTAACGGCCGGGACAAACGCATCGCAATGTGGCGGCCCTGAAAAGGACCTTTATTTATAATTTCATTTCGTCGGCAGGCAATCAGGCAATCGGTGGCGGTTATCGTGATACGTGGTGACGGAGTGCACGACTTAAGCCTTCTTCTCTGTCTTCTTGGGCAGGAGCACCGCCTGGATGTTGGGCAGTACACCTCCCTGGGCGATGGTCACGCCCGAGAGCAGTTTGTTAAGCTCCTCGTCGTTGCGGATGGCCAGCTGCAGATGCCTGGGAATGATCCTGGTCTTCTTGTTGTCCCTGGCGGCGTTGCCGGCCAACTCGAGCACCTCAGCGGCCAGGTACTCCATCACGGCGGCGAGGTAGACGGGCGCGCCGGCTCCCACCCTCTCGGCGTAGTTGCCCTTCCTGAGAAGCCTGTGGATACGGCCGACGGGGAACTGGAGCCCCGCGCGGTTGGAGCGCGACTTTGCCTTTCCCTTGACCTTTCCTCCCTTTCCGCGACCGGACATGGCGAACTGGGTTTGTCTTTAAAAATATACGAGCTGCACGGGCGAGAAGCGCGTGCGAGTGGCTGGCGGTGTTTGTGGTTCAAAATTCTAAGAGGGGCTTATTTACGCTGTCCACTGTGCGCGCGCCGCAGTCGGTCCCCCTCACCGCATTGGCGCGTCGCCGCCGACGGAGTGGGGAGTGGGGATAGGACCGGCCTTGCGGAACGCGCCGACCGAAGTGACAAAATGGGGTCGTCGAAAAATGATCAGCTATAAGCTACCGCTCGCTCCGCCGTATCGCCGCCTCAGCTAAGCTCGGAGAAAAAAATCGACAATGCCGCCCAAGACCAGTGGAAAGGCAGCCAAGAAGTCTGGCAAGGCCCAGAAGAACATATCCAAGGGGGACAAGAAGAAGTCCAAGCGCAGGAGGAAGGAGAGCTACGCAATCTACATCTACAAAGTGCTGAAACAGGTGCACCCCGACACCGGTATCTCCAGCAAGGCCATGAGCATCATGAACAGCTTCGTCAACGACATCTTCGAGCGCATCGCCGCCGAGGCGTCGCGTCTCGCCCACTACAACAAGAGATCCACCATCACCAGCAGGGAGATCCAGACGGCCGTCAGGCTCCTGCTGCCCGGAGAGCTGGCCAAGCACGCCGTCAGCGAAGGCACCAAGGCCGTCACCAAGTACACCAGCTCCAAGTGAGAAGTCACAGCCGCCACACACGACCATCATCTGCGCACTCTATCGCGCAAGAACAATAACAGCATAGACGACAAACAAAGGTCCTTATCAGGACCGCCAGATTATGACACGATTGCATTGTTACGATGTATTTTTTTATTTTATGTATACGCAAACAAACCGATTGAGATTGATTGCCTTACTTTTTTATATTGAATATTACGCAGGTACGCCTTTGTCCCGGTGGTGTATTTTATATATTATGATAAAATAATACTACACATATTATAAATATATTAAATGCACTTGTGATAGATAGATAGGTAGATAGATTTTATATATGTTTATTTCTAATAAGATTACACTCACCCGGCGCGAGAGAGTCACGTCAGTCAGTCTGCGGCCATCGCGTCGCGTCGCGTCGCGTCGTCACTAAAAAAAAGAAAAAAGAGATTTTTTTTTCATAGTCATCATTGTAATAATTATAATTATACATTTTTGAAGTTGTGTAAATACATCGAGAATTTGTTCGTTCAGGGAAGTGCCTGAAATTTTTTTTTTTTTTTTTTTTTTATATTTTTGAAGCACTCACATAAACTATCGACTGTGAAATGTACATTTTGATAAAATGTGCCGTGCCTATCTATGGTAAAATTTAATCGAACCGTATTTAAGAAACTAAATATTATTATTACGTTTGTTTTTATTCCTTATGCTATTTATTTACGGCGCTATTTATTTGCGATGCTAATGAAAATGTATGCTATCATAAATCGACTTTGAATATTATAAAAAATACCATAATGAAAATACGCCAACGGAGCCTGCGTTTATTTTTTATTTACATCCACAGATGGCGATAATGCGTCGTTTTTACGCACTAACTATCGACAATAATGGCCCAGCGTAATCGTTGTTTTATTTACAATATTCGTATTCATTGAACAATA
>NW_028280707.1:0-24940 GCF_059751315.1 Micrasema longulum | reverse complement strand
TCTCACTTCTGTTCAATGTACTTTATAGTCCTAACGCTCCTATATATCTGCGTGAAAAATTTCAACGCTTATCAGTTCATGGTTTACCTCTTCGTTCTAATTCTCAAGGCACTCTCTTAATACCCGTCCACAATTCCTCTTTCTTCTCTAACTCATATAGTGTCCATGCGGTTCGACTGTGGAATCATCTCCCATCCACCATCAAAGATGTTAAAACATTATCTCTGTTTAAATCACGTCTGAAGAAACATCTCCTTTCTCTTCCTTAATCTCTCCTCCTTTCTTTTTCCCTCTTTTTACCCTTTTTCCATTGAATTATAGTTTTGATTTATGGTAATTTATAGACAAATACATTAATTTCTATTTTATATATCTTTAGCTTTTTAATCTTTATTTTCTTTTGAAGAATGTTCTGTAACTTGAATTATAAAAATAAAACTTTTATTTTATTGGTTGAAAGAAAGAAATTGCCATTTGGCAAAAAGTTAAATAAATAAAATAAAAACATGGAAGTCCAGGCATTTACAGGGTCTATGACCTCTCAATGGCTGGTTTAAGTAGCCAACACACAGTAACATTCACCATTTTTCCTATGTTTGACCATCCACATTTCTTCAATTCTTCCATTTGTTGGTTTTAGTGAAATTTAAGAGCTGAAACTTGAAATTATTAAATCAGGTGAATCACTTCATAACAATAAATGTTCAAATATAGGCAAAATGTTGAATGTTACACAGTATGTAAAGTGGCCACTTTAACCAGCAATAAACCAGTCACAGGCCCTGTAAATACATGGACTTCCACATTCACTTCTCTAAAATCTTTTCCATCAAATTACCATCACTAAAGTGTCAAAAACAAATTTTCTTTCAACAATATTGTGTCCTAAAATCTAAGCCACAGGTAAATTTCTTAATTTTTCTTCTGCATTGCAGCACACTTCCTGAAAACATTCAATCTACGTTTCAGTAATTTCAGCTCTGGGATATTTTTTCGGTTTGTTAAAAACTTGCCCCGGGTAGAGAAAGAAAGAGAAAGGAGATGGAAAAAAAGACAGGAGATACTTGAGATTTTCTTATAAGTTGAACTATAAATCACTGACTCAGTTCTAAAGTAGAAGCTTGTTGTTTGTTCCTTTGTTTAATGTGTGCAGATTTTTTGCTTCCGTTAATCGATTATTCCATTAGGGAAAATCGAACACGTAAAAAACCGGTCCTAGAAATATTTTTACAGAACATTTAGTGAAGTCGATAATCGGTGTGGTAATAAAATAGATTGTTTGTTTTATTTTAAATCGGTATTTTAATTAAAATAAATATTTATTTAGCATATTACAACAGAGATAAAGAACACTTAAGAGAAGGTAATTTAGAAGTCTAGGCGTCTACAGGGCTTATGACCTGTCAATGGCTGGTTTAAGTGGCCACTTTACACACTGTGTAACATTCACCATTCTGCCTATATTTTAACATCTATAGCCCTTTAATTCTTTCATCTGTTTATGTTTGTGAAGTTAAAGAGCTAAAACCTTTATTTATGCGGGTGAGATTCATCTAATTGAATTATTTCACCTACATACTAGGCAACGCCTGAAAATGTTATTTTTTCAATTTCTATACTTCTTAATGGACTAGGTTGATTCATCATATCATATGTTAATATAAATAGCTCCCCAGGGAGTCGAATCCAGTCCTTGTCTACCAAAATTTGGACAAACTCAAAATATTGTTGAAAAATTTACTCGTCTGAGCCTTTGCTTAGTCATGGAATGTCGTCTTCGGAATTTTCAGACAAGGAACTATAAAAATAAAACGATGTATATAGTTTTTTCCTGATTACTTATTTTTTTAAACTTGCACCACAACAGGCCATCAGAAATCGAATCCGGAACCTTCCGTGCATGATTCAAGCGTCTTACCAGCCACTAGTTTTTTTACACTTTACAGGGTACATGAAGTTTAATGACAATTTCTTTTTTATTTATATTCACGTCGAATTTTCTATAGCATTTTTGTCGTTGTCGAATTGTTGAGCGCAAATAACTCTTATTAAAAAAACCTTATACATATTGCAGAATATTGGATATTCAAAATCCATTTTCAATCGTGATAAAATCAGTTTCGATAGTAAATTTATTTTAATTTTACTAAAATATTAAATAATTACGTTCCCGGTCAAATCCTTTTTTTACTATTCACAAATCCAAAGACTCGCCGACGTATTATTTGTAATTTGCTGTTAGAGATTTTTTTTGTGTGCCTCATAATTTATTTATTTATTTATTTATTTATTCATTAATACACACGGCACGCAGTGCCTTTTACCTTAAAAAGATACATATTAAAAATAATATAAACATTTCAATAAAATGTGAAAAACTTAAAAGTTAAAAATAAAAGTATTATTTTACATAAATACTATGGCTATAACACAGCAGTTTTGTATAAAAAACATATTTAGATATAAAAAAATAATTAAACAATGTGTGCAAATAAAATTTTAAAAGGAAAATAATTTATATATATTTTGCTTTAAGGGGTAATAATATTTGAAAAAATAACACTTTTAAAATGTTGGAAGAAAAAACGAACGAACATTTGACTTATTAAAATAAATATATAATTTAACTTTACGTGAAGAAAATCTAGACATACGAATAGAGCTTAAAACCTGCGATTAAATGATTTAAAATAACTTTTTTTTCTATTCTCTCATCTGAAAGTAAAAATGCTACAACCATTAAGGATTTTGGTGAGATTCTTGTATAACATATTTATCCAAAAACCATAATCAAATATTTGCTAAACTAACTTAACAATTATTTTTTGTATTGTATTGTTATCGGCCACGTGGTACAGTAGACAGCGCGTTTGCCTACCATGCAAGACGTCTCGGGTTTGATTCCCGTCATGGTTGAAATGAAATATTTATTTAAAAAGGTGACTTTACATTAGAATATTTCATTGTCCCTGGGCTGACACCTGAAGCGTAAGACTGATCATCTTGGCTTCCTGTAATTAAAAATGATCAACATACGCTGTGATTTGTGAATCAATGCAGTGCCCTATGTACCATTTGGAATAAGGTTCGGAAAGGGAATGATGATGATTGTGTTGTTTTATGTATTTTTTACAAATACTTCTAATTTGTTTAAATACATAATTATTAATCACAATAATTCACATCGATTAGAATTTAAGTATTTTATTCCAATTGTTGAGAGGTTTTTAAGTTCCGTAATAAACTGAATACTTTTAATAGTGAATAAATACAAAGTACGTAGTTTATTTAAATGGTTGTTTTTATCTTCGATTCATTGCGGCTCTAAATGATAAAAGTGAATAATTAAATTGGAAGCCCCAATTTGATCCTCCTTAGCGCGATGGTACCAGTAATCAACAGATTAATATTCAAATCTAAGCCTCCCGCGGTAAAGAAATCATTATTAGAATCTTAACCCAGTCATCCCGTCTGCTCGTGCAGGGAAAATGGGAGATTCGGGACAAAACCGCTAGAATAATCCAGTCGTTTGTATTCCAATCTAAGGGGTTATTCCTTGGCGAATATTGGTCGTTCTCCTATCCAGGGTAAATGATCAGACTTAACACAATATATGGCTTCAGGAGTAGGATCATACGAACAAAAGAACCTTTCGCGTGTTTAAACTAACTAGGCCTGTACGGGAGACTGTCTCCTAGGCTATAATTTATGCAAAGGTGTAACTTTATTATGTAAACCTATATGGGAATATACATTTACTAAAGGAGAATTTACAAACTGCGATGTTCTCAAATCTAATCGAATATTATATCTCTTTATTTATTGAAATCGTCAAAGTCGTTCAAAATTAAACAATAGATACAATGTAACAACAATATTATATAAAAGCGGACATTTTTCTTTAAAAATTAATATCATTCAATTTTGAGTAAGGTTTAAATATTTGAGTAAAGGAAAGAAGTACGGAAATGGACCTACCTTTGATGTTATGAGGATGTTCTTCTATTTTGAACACTGCATGATGAAAGATCACTATGAATAATTCCCCATGAAATATTTAACTAATAATAATCTTTTTTGTAAAAACCTAATAATATGATAAATGAACATTGAAAACGCAATAGTGCTGTATTGTACATTTAAATAAATAAAAGTAAATAAACAAATAACTACACCAATTACGGCTTATACATAGTAAATAACAATATAAAACATAACACGCCGTTCACAAGGAGGATAAGGAAAAACGGAAACGAAAAAAATATAATATAAGAAAATAGAGATGGATAAAGTAATAATAGGAAGTGAATATGAAACATAAAAATAAAATAATACTTAATAATAAACGGTATGAAAATCCACCTATACAAATTTTACTTTTGTCTTTATCGAAATTTTAACATGATTTTTGTAAGAATTTCTTGTGTCATTAAAAAGGTATTTCATGCTGATTTTTTTGTTAAACGATGAGTATTCTCGATTGATATATTATTTCTATACATATAAGATCATTGTAGCGATGGCGATGGTAGAAAAAAGGTTTGTTTCATCTGCTATTGAATCAAAGTGTTTTAAATTGAATCAGAGATAACATTTTGTTATTCGATATTTTGCATCAATAAACTAGGGTCCCGATTACAATCTGGAAAGTTAACAGATTAATCTTCGGTTATCTGTAAGGTTAAATTGAAATGTAAATGCAAAAATGTGAATATTTATATGACAATTGAAAATGTCTATGTCGGTAACCTGTGATTGAACATGATTTTATAAAATTGTATTCATATTCTATGACAACTAAATTTTACTTTATAGATAAAATTGAAGATAACTGTTAATTTCATATAGACATCTTCAATTGTCTTTAAAGTAAAATCAAGTTTTCTCTACAAAAGTGTACATTTATTTTAATGATTCTTTATTGTTCATTAAAGCATATTTATATACATGTTACCGATTAACATATTTCAAATTTTTGTACAAGTTTTGTACAAGTTTTGTACATTTTTGTCATAAAAATTGATTTTACTTTGTAGAAATTTGAAAATAATTTTGTAACTTCTCATTTTAATCGGGGCCAAGCTCTTAAAAAAATTTTCGATTTTCAATCGAATTAATCCCGTTGTGTTTTGCTGCAGCTACATAAATAGATACATTTTTAATTTGTTCTAATAACGCATTTAAATCATTTTCTCTACGCGTTATAGTAGAAGGCGTTTTGATTTCTGGCACCTTTTTTTAATTTAAAAAAAAAACTTTTAATACAATATTATGTGCCTATATAAAAATGCCTTTTACATGACGAGATCACAAAAAGTTATAATTTACGCCATCATAATAAAAATCACGAACAAATGCTGATCATCACATTAATAAAAATAACCCAATGGCGTGAGATGAGTCGCTTTTTATTCGTGAAACAAATTTATGATCAAGATACAATGCAGTTGATATATTTATCAATGCAGTACTCAAATACATTATATTATATTTATGAGTTTTCAAATGATATTCCGCATTCTGTGTTTTTTCGTCATTTTACCCGTAAGATTAAATTATTATCAAGGCAGCACAAACACTCTAAAAATCCAAGAATTTACGAAGATTTTATACCAAAAAACCCATATCAGCCGCATAAAGGAGCGGGTTATCAATTTTTATTCTCTTCGTAGAATATAAACGGTTTTGTTTTGGCAACTATTTGAGGGTATAATAAGCAAAATAAATATAATATATTGAGGTAGCGATAATCCTAAATTCATACTGAAAGTCACAGCACTAACCCTATATTCGTTTCAGATTGATTTTTCTCGAAGGTTTTGCGGTAGATATGGGAAGAAGGAAATTCCTTTTGGTAGTTATTTCCTCTTTTTCCATAAGGGATAATTGGACTTCCTGCTTTACGCTGTCGGATATCCTATCGAAGACTCATCTCGTCTGTGTCCAACAATGAAGCAAAGGAAGATGTGTATTTGAGAGAAATGCTGGAATCGCGATAGTATCAGAAACACCTTTGAGGCGATCTATTCCATTATGAAATGTCGAGGAAACATGTTTGTGTAAATTCTATCAGAAGTATGTCAATATTTTCCTTTTTACTGAGATTGAAACATGAAATGCTTTTTAGTGATAAACTTTTTCTTATTTTTCAGATATGAAATTTATTCATTATTTCTAAAAAAAAAAATGTGTATCTATTTTAATATATATTCATTTTATTGCATTTATGAGTTTTCATTATTTTCTGACGTTTCTTCTGCAATACTTCAGACGCCATCATACGTGCGTGTCAATGCTTACCGTTGCAATATCTAAAAGCATAAAATATCTTATTCATAATAATTTTATTGTGTACTGACTAATTTACTTTAATTTATTCGTAAATCAACTTATTATTGTCATTTTAATAAACATTAAATAGTTTCTTTTTTAAAAATAAAAGTGTTGTACTTTACTTTAAAGCTAATGATTTTTCAAGTATCAACTCTAAGTCTAAACTTTACAAATATTGACAAAGGTTCTTTTTTACAGAGCCTTGTTTTCAAAAAAATACACATTTAATCACTCACACGTAATTTAACGGGTTGTTGTTTATAATAACACGGTGATGTCAGGGACTCGAAGAATAGAGGTCTGACCTCTCCACCACAAATTGATTCCCATTATTAAGGACATTTTTTACGAAAAGTTTAAAATGGTTGTAAAATCGAAATGATTGAGTGAATCATAACGCAAATTCTTAAATTTTAAGTACAAAAATGTAAACAAAACTTTATTTTGTAATTTTCATGAAATACACGTCTAAACCCACTTTACCTAATGTAAAAAATATGTTTTTTTTTATGAATATTCCATTAAAAGTTTTTTAGTCGCGATCTTTTATAACATTATATTAAAAAAACATAATAACTCTCACAACAACTTAAAATAATAAACATTTCAGTTTTGGAAAGTAAGCAGCGATGAGATTACTAACCTTTTTATGGTGTTCATTTCACTGTTATTTTAGATACGATGACTTGAAGTTGACTGTTGAACATTTTCCACATATTTTTGCAACACGTTGCTAAAAATCTTTCTCCATTTCAGCTGTTCCTGACACCATATTACCGTCACAGTTTTATTGCACTTTATGCTTGGTATAACGTTTTGCTGAAGGCATTTGTTTCTTCATTTTTCCAACTGCTTAGCTTTTGAAATGTCTAAAAAGAATGCATACGAGTATGTAAATCGAAATCTGAATATTTTAGGTGTTTCGCAGTGATTTAACGTCTTTGTCGCGATAAATACTATATTTAGTTTTTTTTTCAAACTCACAATTCAAGCTATGGCTTGCGCTGTGCATTTATTTAATAAACAGTTAATGTTTTAAAATGTTTATATTTTTTCAGTACAAAAAAATAAATATTGGATTTCTTATGATTAACACAAACATTATTATTTTTGAGAGATTTTAAAAAACGGGAAACAAGTTATAGTAGAGTGGGGTTCAAAACTCACAGCAACTAACATAGCTCTGTGGCTATATTATAGGATCACAACCCATCTAAAAAAAATCAAAACATCTCGTGTCAAGAGTGAACCCTGAAATTTTGTCTAATGTTTACAGTTGTGGGGAAAAAATTTGAAACAGTTATTTTAATGAAACTTCAAGTATTTCCCCGTGGTGTAATAGCTAAGACGCTTGTTTGATAAAGATTTTCACTTCGACTCCCGGTAAAATAAAAAAATTAAACATTCAGGTTTTCTATGTCTAGTTTTAATTTCACCTAAGTAATTGGTATTATAGAAATGATGTTCAATAAATAAAATATACATCAGAAAACTACTTGATCTTCAATAATTCTTCTTAAACAGACACAAAATATTTTATTTTCATGCTTTACAAAATCCGAAATTGTACCAAAACGTTGTCAAGTTAACATGTTTTATTTATTTTCAGGGAAAACATTATCAGAAATACCGCTTTTGTAAGAAAATAATATAAATTTAATACCGATAAACCTATTCCAGAAGCTCAGAGCACCTTATTAGAGTTGATATTTTTGTAAGCGGATCACGTATTTTCGTTCTGAATTATTTCTTTATACGGGGATACATGAATTTATTGGCACATTCATACGGAATGTAAGGCGTTTGTACTTTGCATTGTATTGCTCGGGAAATTCACCATTCACAGCTGATGTATTTCACAAAATATATTTGCCGATCAGTCCAAAGTTCTATTCAACGCCATACACGGTAATAAGTCGACTGACGAAGTGTTCCTCATGAGCCATTTTTATTTCAAGTTTTGCAGAACGTTTTTACCATTTTTCAAGGCCTTAAGCACTGATCTTGATTTTTTGATAATATTAATAATAAAACTCACCTCAAGGGCGCTTTATAATTGTATACTTAAACTTACATTCCAACTAAGCTAAAGCGACATGTTATATTTTCTGATTTAAAATTGTGGGTAAGATAAACTAAAGAAGTGAGATTTTAGTTGGTATTTGAACTGACTAGGGACTGTCGATGATTCGTAAGTTTGAAAGCAATCGGTTCCAGGGAGAGAGGCTGGCAACGCCAAAAGCACGGTCTTCGAATCTAGTGTTTGGGGAGCACCGGATTGCGACAAGTTTTCCTCTGCCTGAATCAAATGCTGACCTGAGAGTATTTTTTTTGGACATGTATTTTCCCTAATACAAAGGTCAGATCTTGGAGCCATTTCATGAAGGGGTTTGAATACTGTCCAGCAAATCTTGTATTTTATTCTCTCTGGGATTTTTAACCAGTGCAAATCTCGATGATGTGAGAGGTGAGAATATTCTTTCACTCCCTAATAAGCATTGCTGCTGCATTGAAAACAGATTGAAGTTTATCAGTTTGGTATTTTGGGATATTTGCGTATGTTCCATTACAGTAATCTAGACGCGAAACGACATAAGCATTTACAAGAGCTTTAGTTGTGTCTATAGGAACATTTTCCGTATGGACTTGATTTATGGGAAATGGAAAAAACCAGCACTTACTGTTTTATTAACCTGAGAATGAAGAGAAAAAACTGAATCTAAATGAACATCCAGTTTAACAATGTTTGACTATGTCCAAATGCTTGCAGACTGGCTAGATTTTCTCCCTAGGTAGTTATTCATATTTAAACTTATTGCAACAGAGAGGGGAAACATTTTTGAGAAGGGAATATGGAAGTCTAGGCATTTACAGGGCTTATGACCTGTCATTGGCTGGTTTAAGTGGCCACTTTACGCACTGTGTAACATTCACCATTCTGCCCATGTTTGAACATCCACATTTCCTCAACTCTTCCATCTGTTGACTTTTGTTAAGTAAAGGAGCTGAAACCTTTATTAGGCGGATGAGATTCATCCGGCTGAACCAAATCAACTACTACTGGTAAAATTTATATGCAACAAATCCTGTCTTGACCCTGATCAGTGTCTCATAATAATAGGCAGAGGATCGAGAAAGTTGACAGCTTTAAATACTTGGAAGTTCGTATAAGTGAGGATGGAAGCATGCACAAATTCACAGAAATACGAAGTAGACTCGAGAGTGGCTCGATGATTTGGGGGCCATATGAACTGAAGTACTCTCTTTTGATAGAGAAAATCCAAAAGAAGTTTCTGAGATATCTCTACATGAGAGATGGTATGATTGGCTACAACAGTTTAGAGACTAGAAGAAATGTGTATTTGACTACGCATTTTTATCGATTGTTGCGCGGTATTGTCGATAATCCTGAGATTATGATGAGCATTGGTTTGTATGTTCCTGATAATTACTTAAGACAGCGTCAGCATAGATTGTTCCATATTCCGATATACAGGACCAACCTGCCGATGGTTATTCCTGTTGGAAGAGCTACCGCTATGCTGAACAACATCGCTCTGGATATTGATCTGTTCCATTGGGGTTTTCCGGAGCAGGATTCTCCTACTACTTTGACGTGAATCTCTTTCACGTATTTTTTTCTTTTTTATAATATGTACGTATTAAATGTATGTTTGTGATGTATATGTTATATTTAAATAAATTAATTGAATTATACCGAAACAGGTGGATAAATTTGTGTATCTGGGTATATGATCCGGGTTCCCCGATTAAATAAACTATTCTATGTAAATTTATCTACAACAATCTACAGTGCACACTGCACACTCGCCAATAAGGAGAATCCATACATTTGCAAATGAATACGCAAATGACGTAGATATATTTAATATAACAATTTTGAATTTTAAAAGGCAGTGTATCAATTTACTATCTTCAAATTGTAATACCTAAATAATACTATATTGATTCCAATTGTTTACCGTTTGTTTATATGTATTCTAAATTAGTATTTTATATTTATATCTAAATGAGTAACTTCTTCTAATTTTAAGACTATTTTAATATAACCTATACGAAAAAATGTACTCCTGTTCTCCACTGCAATATATGTATGTATTATTATGTATCCTTACATATTTTCTATTAATATGTAATGATTTTTATTTTTTTTATTTTTATTTTATTTTTCTTTCTCTTCTTAATTCATTTTTATTTTTTGCTCCTTTTTTGTGCAATATGCATTTTTGACTTCATATTTAAATATGCGCTTTCTTTCTTTCCACTTTTATACTAATATGTAAAAATGATATTTTTCTTTTTTTTCTAAAAATCATTTGTGTATGTAAAAGCTTAAAGGCGTATAAATAAATAAAATTTGGGATAAAAACGCTAAGAAAGATATTAAAAAGAGGAAAGAAGTCAAATTAAATACTTATTTTGTATCCCAAATTAAAAAATAGTACAACGAAAATTTAATTTAATAATATCAACAATAACCAACATTATTTGAAAATGAATAGGCGGAAGGTGGGATATCAAAAATAATAAATTTAAAATCAATTTCTATAATTGACTTGCTTTATCTATGGTTAGTTTCGTTTGCTTTTCGTTTAGGTTTTGTAATAAAAGGACTGGCAATAGATACAAGCTGCTTTCTGTACCTAAAAATTATATTATTTCATCGGAAAAATAATTATTGATCAACAACAAAACAAATGAATTACTTAACTAATTTGGATTTGTGAATAGAAAAACTATGCTACGTCACCATAGACTAACTGATGATCGTATTTCTTTCATAGCGATAGTTAGATGACCAAGCTACTTTCAATCTTGTTGAAATATATCATTGGATCGGGGAAATTCTTATTGATAAACAAAAATAACACAACTGATTCATTGCCTAAATAATTTCTTCCTAATACTCGTACCATGTGACCAAAGCCGCGGGTAAAAGCTAGTAATATGATAAATAAATAAATCAAATTAAAAATTAAACTTAACTTGTAAAATGAATTCCTCGGCACGGGTTCGCTCAGTAAGAATGTATTGTTAACACTTTGAGTACCGGCCGAATACACATAGAATTTACCCTGTGCCCGGCCCATTTTTGTGAAATTTCTTTCTTTGTGAAGGGTTTCTTAAAAGTGTCATAATTATGAGTATACTGGGTTAAATCAATCGAAACTTCTCATATTTATTTTAAACAATTTAATAAGTCAATTTTGTTCGATAGTTTTGCCAACATTGGCCTCTATAGAGAGCCACATTACAATGTTCACACAATTGGATATGTTTTTTATGATTATTTTAGTTTATATTGCTTATTATGTTAATGATAATTAGGTTAATTATATTAATAACGTTTTTATTTTATCATTATGTTAGCTTTATTAAATAACTAATTTAAGACATGTTTTACTTATATTAAAATGTTTCCTTCGGCTCGGGACACCCCACCCCAGTGAGGGAACATTATTCTGTATAAAAAAAGAATACAAACATTGTAAAAGTATAAATAAATAAATATACAGGGTTTCACTCTTTTTATTGTGCTTTGTATCCCGGTCCCGTGTTTTCACGTGGTTTACCAGCAGCGAAAAAGTACTAATAAAAGTCACTAAATGTCAATAAAATGCACTTTTTTGGACAGCTAGTAAACCACGTAAAAACACGGGACCGGGACACAACGCGTGGTTATATAATCACATGTTAACACGGCTCCGGGATACAAAGTGTTAAGAGCATATGCGAGGCCAAACAATTTTGATGTATAGGTATTTGAACATGGTTTTCCGTCACTCTCTCTCAAATGTCTCCCCTAAGTCTCTTAAGTAACTAAAATTGACGTTTTGCCCTCCCGTTTTGCGCATCCCAAATCTGAACCAATTTGTTATTTTTACGAGAGAGTGTTCGCATGAAATTTTCTGTGTCGGCACTTTTTTCGTTTTTCAAAATTATTTGCGATATTATATTTGTATACCTTACGTCCGAAGACAACAGACAAAACAGGGCGCTTTTTTTTAGTTTTTTGGTGGTCTTAGCTCCCATAAAAAATAATTTATCGAAAAAGTAAAGCAAAAGAGACACGCTAATGGTAAATATGCATATTGTGTAAAAAAAACATTGCTGTTGTGCCATGATTTGGGGAGAAAATACAAGAAAACATTGTACTATGGAAAAGTTATTTATTTATTTATTTTAAAGAAACAAACAGTCGACAGTGATGTAATAACATTTTTTTTAAATACGGTTTAAAGACAGACCAGCGAAGTTTCTAAATAAGAATCATACATATTATTAAATTATGTTACAACAAAAGGGTGTGTTTATGTGTATCTGTATGAGAGTAAGTGTAGATGTGTGTTTATGTGTATTAGTGTGGGAGTAAGTTTTCAGATGTGTGTAAGTGTGAGCATCATTAAATAGTAAGTAGGATCGTATCGCAGCCAGAAATAATAAGTCTTAATTTATTTTCAAATAAATTAAGGGGCATGTAAAATATATCAATAGATGCAAAAAAAGCGTTAAAGTTAGAGCAAGAACGATAGAGGAAAGAGTGTTGTGCATAGTTAGTGCTACAGTCTGGCAGATGGAATAAATACTTATTTCTTGTCACGCGAAAGGGGACATTAAGATTAATTTTGGAGAGTAGGTTAAAAGGGTCTACTTTATTATTTGAAAAATTATGTAAATAGCAAATACCCCGTTTCCTCTAAATTTTACAAAAAAATGTATTCTATAATTATAATTAATTAATTAGTTAAAGATGAAATAATTTTTAACTTTCAATATAGACTTCAATGTTTGATCTTGATATTGTTTATTTTTGAAATCCTGTTAATTGAATAAGTTTTTTCTCGCGAATTTTTTGGCAAACGTAATGAATAAATACATACAAATGAACTTGATCACAAAAGTTTATTTGAAAGTCAAATCTCTTTGAAAAGAGGTTTTATTCTGTATTACTCTATTCTCTGCGTTCCCTAGGGGAGAAAAGCTTAAAAATAAGATCTGATTTCATAGGAAAAACCATTTTCTTTTTCTCAATTTTTAAATCTACTTTTAAATTCTTCTGTTCTATTCAGAACAGTTTTTTTTTTGTTCTATCAAATAAGGCATTTTAAAAGTGAAAAACGTAACATCTAATGTAATTATTCAGGTACTTGACACTGGGGTATGATTTGTATAGATGTACAGGCGTTATTAAAGAAATCCTGCGTGTTGCCGAATTTTTATAACAAGGGTTAAACAGTAAACCATTTTCTTTTAAATTTAAGAATGGGTTTCAAACAAAAACTGGGCAAAACTCTGTTTAAGTAACACGAAACAAATGTGTTGGTAACATATATCAATGGTCTTTGAGAGAGACAGGATCTGAATTTTTTTATGTTAGTCTTTCTAAATTTAAACAATCATTAAAATAATCTTGTCTCGAGGTAGTTACTATTGTTATCTTTTTGTCCTAACTTTAATTTACTTTTCATTTTATTGTACCTCAATATATAAAAAAAAAGATAAATGTATTTAGTATCATTAATATTGAAAGCATTAACTTTTTGATCAAACATTTGACTAAATGTTATTAAATTTGTCTGTATAACTACGTACCTACTTTACTTTTTTTTTTTTAATATTTTTTTATGTTGTGAGATTAATAATTTAAAAAAGAGGGAGGGGATGAAGGGAGGGGCGTGAGTTTAATAGGTATAGAGCGACCATTACAATGGGACATCGTTATTGAAAGGTTGTTTGACTATTGATCAAAGGAGCATTATTTTTTAAAGGAATTGCCTTTTTATACTTTGAATTTTAAGTTGAAAGCTCAAATCTGACTCGCTTGAACTTAAATTGTGCAATTTTGGTCAAAACTTACATAAATTTCATTAATGTTACGAAGCCGATTATGTTATGCGTTAAAGTACAATTTACAAAAAAAAATACCTGAAAAAACCTTCCAGAAATAAAAAAATAAAAACCGATCCGGTCGAAAATTTTCAAAATCCCATTTAAAAAAATCATAACTTGAAAACTACGGAAAATCGCAGAACGTACATGGGGATGATTCAAATACCCCTCAATATGAGGCACTTACATTTTACCTTTGGACGTCACTTCTCCGCCCATTCTGCATATGGTTTAACATTAAGGCAAAACACAGCAAATATAAAAGATTATAAGATTTATGATAAAATAGAGAAATATCATTAGAATACCCCTGTAGATGCCTAGACTTCCATATTCCCTTTTCTAAAATGTTCTTCATCGCTGTTGTAATATGTTAATATCATTAGGATAGTTATAAAATACAAAATGCATATTAAGTTTGTAAATATCATATACATAGCATGATGTACACATAGGTACATTATGTATGTCGATTCGTTAGCAAAAAAAATAAATTATTATATTTCAATAAAATGACATGAAGTTTAAAAATTTTATTCCTCTATTTATTTTTTGAAAAGAGTTATGAATGGTCTATTTTAGTCGTTATTTTGGACAAATAATCCACGTGTATTAAAGTGTGCACAAATTAGATTAGTTGCACGTCTCTTTTCATATATTCTGCTCTATTTCAAAGGAATGTGTCTTTCTATTCTAACTAATGGAATGGAATTTTTCTGAATAAACTTGAATGCTTTTAGTGCAAACCTTTTGTAGGTGGAATAAAATTTTAAACTCATGAAATTATCATAATGGAATTTTAGAATTGAGCCTGAATATTTATGGAATGTACATAATATGTACGAGTATATTGCAACATAGATTCGAAACATTTTTATGAAGTAAATATGGCAGTCTATGGATTTACAGGGTTTATGACGAAATATATTTTTAATTAAATTATATATTATCCATCAATATTCTCCATAACTAGGAAAACCTAACCTCCTTCCACCTCACACTGCCTTGCCCTTTCCACCCGACCCTATCAGTACCTAAGTACTAATTGGTAAATTTTAGTTTAGTTTATATTCACACCTGATGATGGATGATTCAGAATTTGTGTTATTATATTAAATTCGTATAAGGTTTAAAATTACTAAGTTTATTTTAAATAAATTTATATTTTTAACAATGTTTGAGTATGTCCAAATGCTTGCAGACTGGCTGGATTTCCTCCCTAGGGAGTTATTCATATTTAATTTTTTTTCAAGAGAGAGGGAAAACATTTTTGGGAAGGGAATATGGAAGTCTAGGCATTTACAGGGTTTATGACCTGTCGTTGGCTGATTTAAGTGGCCACTTTACACTCTGTGTAACATTCACCATTCTGCCCATGTTTGAACACCCACATTTCCTCAACTCTTCCATCTGTCGACTTTTTTGAAGTAAAAGAGCTGAAACCTTTATCACGTGGGTGAGATTCAATATTATTATTATTTTCATATTTTTAATTCTTGGAACTCCATACAACTGAGAACGGTGGCATGCTCAAAGAGTTTGCAACCCGCTTATTAATGCTGAAGCTACGTTTAATACAATGCGTACCTAATCTAAACTGGAACTCTAATCTAAACTCGCTCAAAACTAAATGGCGTCTTTTAAATTTTGTATTAAGACAGAACTCCTATAGACATAGGTGCGAATCTTGGCAATATTTGCGTTCTTATAATTTAATCAAATATTTTGGGGGCCATTTTCAAAGCGTTGTAAGTAACTCACTATTAAAAATTAGGAATAAAGTGGTAGAGTGGGGTTCGAACCTCGGACCTCTGATTTGTGAGTTTGCAACACAGGCCACGGGACCACAACCTGATTCATGATTCATATGATAATCGAGGTATCAACGGCCCTTTGATTAACTGGGTTGAATGATTTAAAAGATTATTTTTTTCAAATGTTTAATTATATATACAGTGTTCAGTTAAACCAACCAATGACAGATCATAATCTTTGCCTACCTACCTTTGTTTATTTCCTTTACTTTGAAAACAAAATTAGTGGGTAAAATCCAGTTTATGTCTACAAGCTTTGAACATACTCGTATTACTGACACAAATATTTTGAAATAAAAAAAATATATTCTGGCAAAATATCGTATATTTTATTTGGACATTCTGAATTTTTTTTTTATTTAACAATCTGGTCTAAGAAGAAGTATGAAAATTGAAAAGTGTTTTCAGGAGTTGCCAAGTAGGTGAAATAATTCAGCAAAATTGTATTACCCGCATCAACTAAGGTTTCAGCTCTTTACCTCATAAATGTCAACAGATGAAAGAATTGAAGAAATATGGATGTCTTAACATAGGCAAAATATCGTAATTCTTTTAAATACCTAGACATAAGTAAATCCATGGACACACTTCCTATTTACTTACGGACTTATTTAGTCCATTCAACAATGGTAAATACATTTTATTATAATATGTACAGGATCAATTGAAATAAAATACAACTTAAGAAAATTAAAGCTGGTACAAAAATTTAATAATAATTACTACCCCAAGGCAAGATCTGGTCTATCTTAGTGATAAAACTAATATATTTTCTTAAAAATGATTTTATCTCATTTGTAATAGTTTGTTAAGTGTTTTTTGCACCACAACGGCCTCGATTACAATATGAAGTTAACATTTATCTTAAATTTTATATAAAAAGTAAAGTTAAGTTTTCTGTATGAAAAGTACAATATGCACACATTTTTTTCATTTAAACATGTTCAATTGTAGGTGACCGATGAAGATATTTTTAATATTCATGCAAATATACTCATTTACATACACAAATATCGATTTTTCTTTATAGACAGTCGAAGATAACTCTGTTAACTTCCTATTGTAATCGGGACCCTGGAAGCCCAATTCGAAACTTGTTGAATTACAGTGAAAAATAAGTTTTATAAATTAGATGAACTGTTAAAAAATAAGTAGTAATAAGCAGTTGTTTTATCTAACGAGTCAAACTTTTCTTTTTTCAAGTCTTTTACTTTTATTTTACTTTTATTAGCTTTTTATATACATTGATAATTTTTATGTTTTTCTTATTATGTATTTTTGTATAATTTGATTTAGTACGTACTATTATTTAGCATATGATTTATTGCTCTTATTCCTTATATTTCTTACTATAATTGAGTGAATTTCTAGAAAACATAACTCAATTATCATTTCAATTATGCCTTTATATATATATATTCTTTTTCTGATGATTTAAATCATGCTCTTATTTTGTGTTTTTTTTTTTTTAATACTACTATATTTTACTATTATTTTGTTGATTTTAATGATACCACTATTTTGTATATTTGATTATGTGTGATTTTTAATTTGTATAATTTATATTTTAAAAATTATTTCTGATTATCTTTTTTGCATTGTATTCTTTGGAATTTGATTATTTAATACATTTACCTTTTTTTCTAGATTGTGATTCTATGTCATTATAATTTGATTTGATTGATTTTACTATGTATTTTTGTTGTTATTTATTGTGGCTTGACACGGGCATAGCCTAAAAAGCCTTAATAAGTTCAAAAATATTAAATTTTGTCATTTTAAACGAATAAATTAATTTTGTAATTTTAAATGAATAAATAAATAAATAAACGCTGGCGCTGATCGGGAGTTTTGAAGTTTATGTTCCTACCTTACAATAATTAGCGAGTTTGACGCGAGTTAAAAAATAACAGGACTGAAAAAGTTAACTTGATAAGAGTGGAGTAAAGTGCTTAGTTACATTACAGTTATGCAGTCAGTTTGAACTAGTTTTAATTGTATATCCGCCCGAGTACGACCCAAGGGAATACTCCCGCTTACATAAATTCCACTCCACTTTATCTTTAAACTTCAGAGGTAGTTTTTATATTTTGACATAAATTCTCCGCCGGCAGATTAAAAACTCTTTAGCAAACAAAGATAAATATTATTAAATCCTTTACCCATCACTTTTCCTTAATTCCGCCACCGTCAAACCTAATTAGAACATACAAAAATTAATACTTAGAGTGATGTTCGATGTCCCTCCATTTTCCCATCTGAGACATTGTTCCAATCCATGAAGGTACTGGACATTAGACATTTTTTTAAAAAAGAGTCATTGACGCATTTCTGGTCATGCTGCTACAAGAGTAGATCCTAGCAGAATGCTCGTACGAGGTTTTCCTGTAATTTGAATTTGTAAGGCTGAGACAAGCATTTTCGACAAAATCAAGAAAGGAGCTCTGCGCTGGTTTGGACACGTAGAACGAATGGACAGCGAAAGAACGGCTAAGAATATTCACGATGCGAATGAATGGATGGATGCAGAAATAGAGGAAGACCGAGAAAGACATGGCATGACCAAATCCAACAAATACTTGAAGATGGACATGTCAAAAGTAGGAATAATCGGCGCGCATACGTGAGAAGATGTATGAATGTAAAGGAAGCGAGATCTGTATGCAAAGATACAGTGTTTTGTTTGAATTATTTCATTACAAAAACACGGACGTTGTTTGCTCAGAGGAATCAATCAACAGATGGAAAAGTTGAAGGATGTGGATGTTTACACATGGGAAGAATGGTGAATGTTACGCAGAGCATAAAATGGCCATTTAAACCAGCTAATGACAGGTCATAAGACCTGTTAATGCCTAGACCTCCATATCATCATCATAATTCCCTTTCCTCACTGAATGGTGTATAGGGCACTGCATTGATACATCAATCGCAGCGTATCTTGATCATTTTTTTACACGAAGGTAAGATGATCAGTCTTGCGCTTCAGCTACCAGTCCAGGGACTATGAAATGCTCTGGTGTGAAAACACCCTTTTAAATCGATATTTCATGTCAACCATGTAGGGAATCGAACCCGAGACCAAGACCCGGTAGGCAAATGCGCTGACCATTACACCACGAGCCCGACAGACTTCCATATTCTCTTCTCAAACATGTTTTCCCTCTCTGATGCAACAAATTTAAATATGATCTTTTTTATATTGTAGAATTGGCTCTGCACTATCTAGCCATTTTATTTTAATAAAATTTAGTATTATTATTTATTTACTTTATTTTATTTATTAATTTACACGCCCTACGGGCTTTTACATATTTTAGAAATTACATTCAAGTGCATCAGTGAAACATGAGTATGTAAATTTAGTTAAAATTAAAGATAACATAAGAAAAGCTAAAAGATACAATAATAAGTAAAAATCAGGAAATGTACCAACATAGGTATATGGTACATAGAAAAATATTTAATAAATTTATATATGAAAACATACACGCATACATATACAAGTTTATACCTTATTATAGAGATACATGAGGAAAAAAAATAGTAAATAAAGAACAATATTAAGAAATTGTACACAAATTAATTTATAACCTTTTGAATACTTAACCTATATTTATATAAAGACAGACGAAATATATCAACTTCACCATACTCGTTACCTAGCCGGTGTAGTCTAGGTATTGGTGAATTGTAATAATAATTGTGACTGCCAGGAGATTAAAAAAATAACGTTATTGCTATGCGATTTAAAATATTATTGAAATTGCTTAGTTAATACAAGGTATATTGGTTCCTGGCTATCTATATCTGAGTAGTGTTGGGAATTGGAAGATAACTTAATTGTTAAACTTCTCTATTTTTATTTGATGAAGAGGACACCACAGAAAGCCCATTTTGAAGATGCCAGACTATTGATAGACATAAAAACCAACCGGCCTTCCTCTTTATTTGAAAAGATCACGCCATCTTTTGTCCTGTTATCATTTATTAGCCTTATTACTCTTCTCATGTAAGATACTACCTCTTGTGACAAATGAGTGGCAGCAGAGAGAATAGAACACCACATCCATCAATCTTAAGATACATTCCCAAATTCTACAATTTTCGTACCGTGTCTGGGCGAAATGTAGAATATGGTTCTATTTATGGAATAAAGCTAAAACTCTGTATGACTATTTTCTACACACTATCTACTCTCAGGTTGCAATCCTGAAAAAAGGAATCGAATAAGGATTAGTTTGCCTTGTGGTGTACTGGTCAGCGAGTTTAAAAATATTGCTTGAAGTCTCGTTCTGGATCCCGGCAAGATTGACGTGAAGTATTGATTAAATATACGATGTAATAACTTTTTTTTTATTTTTTTTTTTTTTATTTTATATTATTTAGAAAACATACAGTCATACAAAATAAGTACTAAAAACAACAATTTTTTAACATAAAAAGACCAATTAAGTTTTCATAAATTAAAAAGATATAAACATTAAATGTGACAAAAAATAAAAAATAAATAAGAATTTTAAGTGAAAAAAGGATAATTGTTGACATTTGCGTTTTCCATGGAGGTAATAAATTAAAATAAATAAAAATACCGAATGCACACTCCGAGCCATCTATGCACACACATGAACGCACATATAAAACATACACAAACATATACATTACATGCGGCACATATACATAGCATAAAATATTATATATTATATAAAATATTATATATATTTACATATAAGTTATTAATTAAAAATACTGGGTACACTCCACTTATTTGTTTGACCAATTAGCGCTTTCACCCTCTAATCGAAGGAATCGTGTGTTAAAAATACCACATTGTAGAACGAGGCTTGCACAGAGACATGCATATTTTAAAGGCCCAAAAATGTTTAATTATTTTTTACTGATAATATTTCATTGGTTCCAAACTTTCAAAATTTCCCTTCTCTTAAAAAACACACACTATCCTGGATTCAAACTATAGACATGAATTTTTTTTTCTTTAATATAGTTTGTTGCCCTTTAATAATAAGGAATGTTTTTATGTTTTTTTTATATTTTTTTTATTTCATTTTTGAATTACTATAAAAAAAATACAATACAATCTTTTACAGAATATTCTATTTTCTCTTTCTTATGTTACACAAAAATATTATAACGGTCCATTATTTATTATAAGAGCAAAAATTCATTAAATTTTCTTGTATACCCACTACCAGGCCATGCTTTTGTGGGATTTTTTTGTTTACTACTTTTACTACTAATATGTATTTCATTGCTATGTAATAATGCTTTATTTTTTTAATACTCTGTTTTACCTCTTATGTATATTATAAAAAAAAATATAAAAAAATGGGCATCTTCAGACTGGTGAGTATTATACAGTGTAAGGAGAATTTGTATAAAACTGAATATTATCTTAAGTGTAGGTACATTTGAATAATAAGTTGAAACAGATACAATACGTAATATTTGAATGGAACAAAGTGGGACAAATTATTGAAACATGTGTTGGCGGTGTACGGTAGGTGAGGATTCTAGTCTATGAAAAACATTTACTGTTTTATTACAATTTACAGCGTCCCACTCAGGGGACTAATAAGGGTGAGTTTATGAATTCTTTTATTTTTTATCCTATTTATTTCTAAAATTTCTAATATATCTAACTTTTGACCCGAAATTTGTTGACCTGATCTTGTGATCCTGATTTGAATATAAGTTATTACATCATTACAATGGAGTTCAATCAAGAATTGTCAATAAATAATTTAAATCAAATGATTTAATATTTGGCATAAATTTTACTGCAACACTTCATACTCTGGACTGACGTCTGTAACAAAAGACTGTTTTTATTTTAATAGTACAATGTACTATGTTTATTCTCCAAAAATAGTTTTTTCACTCACCATATCTCTCACAAGTATATACATTTGTATACATTATCTTGCCTAAACGCATATTGTAAATAATAGCTGATACACTGAATTAAGTTTTCTTTGCACCATCAAGAGTTGTCTAAAGAATGATGATGAAGTCATTCCATCCAAATGACATGACCAGATTTGGTTTTCCTAATAATACCAAGTCATTGGTCATTCTTGTCCATATTTAGATATTTGTTTAATATTTTTTACATCATCCATTCATTCCACATGACAAAACTATCGTATTAGTATTTTCTCAATCCATTTAATCTCACCTGTTTCAGATATTTGTTCCAGTAAATTTAATAATTTATAACTAGAGGTGGTAAAAAAAAAAATAATTGCTCTTTTAAAACAGTTGCCTTCCAAAACACCGAAAACCGTTTCACAAAAAAAAAAAAATCCTTCAAAAAAACAAGAACTAAATCACTAAGCGCAGAAGTAAATAAAAAAATACATTTCGCTTAGAGCGAAAAATTCAATCGAAAAATCCGCCGCACTCCGACCGCGTTTTGCCGAAACTTCAAATCTTTATCCATAATACCGACTCGTATTTTAATATCCCAAGGAAGAAGCACATACATATATACATAACCCTCTCGATCTATTTCCCTTACATTCAGATAATTACATTTTTACTTCAATTACTCCGCTTTCGCCTTTTGTATCATTCCAAACTAAATTCATTCAAAATGTTATTTATTGCATTGGTTAAAAGTAATCGAAAATACAGTTCCGCGATTTCGTCTCCACTTTATATTATCGATTCCTCTTGAATAGATTAATTATAATTCATCAATGGGTAAACTAAATTTCAAAATGCTATCTAGCGGTTGGACAGCAGATTTGGTATTTTATTTGAACTTTCAAATGGCCGGTTGGGTGTCTTTGATTTGACAACATTTTATGTTTCTAAAACTCGTACGCAATAAACGCGGACAGTGCTACTTTATATTAACAAATCTAGTACTATGTAAGTAATTATTATATTTACTCGCCTATTTAGAGACTACATAAACTCAGCAATGAATTAAGCTCATTTGGTTTATTTTTCTGTTCAATATCGAAAATTTAAAGAAAGGCAGAAAGGCAAAATTAATTACAGAATAATTTATAGTGTCATTTAGCCATTTTGAGTTCGAATCTCATACTTGTTTTGTGGTTTTATTTTTGGATGTATTTTTTTCTATTTGGTTCATTTTGTAAAGTTTAACACTTCGAAATTTCAAAATATATACCTACTTGAGTATATTTTTACAAAATGTAAAAGCCCGCTGACGGCGTTAAAAATTTATAAAATATATTTTTTTTTTAATATATGTATAGATAGGTACTCGTCGAGATAATAACTTGAGGTCATTGCTTTAAATGCGTATATGGTAAATAGTTACATTGTTGTATTAGTAAGTAATGGTTTGACTTTATAAGGAACGAAGTAATAAGACAACGGACGGAGCAAACATTTTTTTTTTACACATAATAAACCATGATTAAAAATAAAAATAATTTGACCTCACTTAGGTTACCTGTGCCGAGGACACTTAACAATTTACGACTATTTTGACGGTCTTGAAGAAAATATATATTTAAGCTAGTTTCTAACTCATTATAAGTATATTGATCTCTGGATAAGCCCAAACTCCAGCCTATCTTTCTTAAAAATCGATGTTGAACTGATTCAATATTTTTTTATTTGAACATCATAATATGAAAAACAGATAACAGAGGAATACTTTAGGTGCTGGTGAACTAGGGAACAGAAGAAAAATTTAAGGTTATTGATATTTTTGAAGTCAGTTGTGCTTCTGTTAATAAATCCAAGTATATTAATTTCTCAATAAATTGCCATACATAAATTACTCTCGAGAACAGTGATTGATTGCATGAATAAAATAAATGAGGCGCATAGTAATGTAGGTACTTTACCTAAAAAATCATTCAAATAGAACATAGCACTCACAATTCAAAGTTATCTGACATTTCGAAATTTTCTTGTAAAAAAGTTTAAGCAATTGTATAGTGCAGTTTTTGTACGCATTTTTCGGCAAATATTTTTGAAATTATTTAAAAATGACGACTGAAAATTTAGCCCCATCGATGGCCATGGTTTACGAGATGAAACAGAGGATGAACAACGCTAGGAATGCTGCCAAGTTACTGAAGAGGAAAGCGCGAGTGTTCGATCTGCATTTGAGAGACCATTCCAGGGATCTAATCAACAATACTGACCTCGTGGTCGCGGTATTACGAGAGGCCTTTATAGAACTCGCTGCTGCTAAATACGCCAATGGAAACTTCGCCGCCCTCGTCGAAGAATGTGTAGAAAATGTAAGTACACGGGTATCTCAAACAATGAAGTTTAATTCAATAGACACGTTACAAACGCGAAGTCTATAACCTCGAACATTAATTTGTCGCGCCCGCCACAGGCCTCGTACTTTGGCCATGTGTGGCGTTTTCGTATGTTTGAAATTAACGCGCCCGCTGTCGTCACCGCGTTAGGCCCGCACCATGGACGCGCCCTATGGGTTTTCATTTCGTGTGGTAGACTTTCGTCGTGATCGAGCGCGACCGCTACGCAGAAAAATACCATCAAGTCTGAGGAAAAAATATTTGATTACACTTCAACTGTGATTGTCACCATCCGGATAAATGGAAAATACAGTTCTGTATGAAATACAAGTAGAACCAAACTCCTAGAAGAGTGTTTTTGACTCTATTCTTCTCTCGAGTAACAATCCTGAAATGGGGAATTGGTGGAGATAAGTACGTTGTAGTTGGCGCGTTTGGCTACCATGCTTGAGGTCACTTGTCCGATTTCTGATGAGGCCGACAAAGAATATTTGTTTTAAAGGTGTTTTACACTGCAATATTTTACTGTCGCTGAACTGGCACCGGATGCGTAATACTGACCACCTTACCTCCGTGTAATCTATGACCAAGATCGAGTGCGAATAGGGA
>NW_028280706.1:0-27126 GCF_059751315.1 Micrasema longulum | reverse complement strand
TATTCTGCCTATGTTTGAACATCCACATTTCCTCAACTCTTCCATCTGTTGACTTTTGTGAAGTAAAAGAGCTGAAACCTTTATCATGTGGGTGAGATTCATCCGGCTAAATCAATTCGTCCAAATGCTTGCAGACTGGCTGGATTTTCTCCCTGGGGAGTTGTTCATATTTCAATTTGTTGCAACAGAGAGGGAATAACATTTTTGAGAAGAGAATATGGGAGTCTAGGCATTTATAGGGCTTATGACCTGTCATTGGCTGGATTAAGTGGCCACTTTACACACTGTAACATTCACCATTCTGCCTATATTTGAACATCCACATTTCCTCAACCCTTCCAAATCTGTTAACTTTTGTGAAGTAAAAGAGCTGAAACCTTTATCATGTGGGTGAAATTCATCCGGCTGAATCAATTCACCTACTAAGCAATGCATGAAAACATTTTTTTAATTTTTTTATACTTCTTTTACCAGGTAGTTAATTCAACAATGTTTTGAGTATGTCCAAATGCTTGCAAATGATGTTCGAACATAGGCAGAACGGTAAATGGTAAATGTTAATGTGTATGCTGATATCATAAGCATAAAGGCAGCTTTTTGACAAAAAAATCACAAAATTTGTGAGATATGTTCTACAATAAATTTCGAACCATAATTTGATTTGACAAATGAGTAGTAAAAAAATTCTTTATAAAAACGACATGTTTTTTAAGCAATAACGAAATATTTAGATTCATTAGAAGACTCTGTGTAGATGACACACACAGGTTTTTTGCTTTAGAAACGATTGATTAATTACAGTATTTTTTCAATTTTAATAAAGTTGCTAAATTGATTATATCTTACAGAGTGCATTTCTGGGGTCTCGCCTTCCAGTCTCATCTGGGTAAAATTTATTATATTCAGGTGAGACTGCTAAAAGGTATAGTACCAAATAGCATAATCCGCGAGGCGAAACGTACAGGCGAAGGTGTATATTTTAAATTCTGTAATGTCCTGCCGGTAAAACAACTTTGTGACTACAGACTGTTTGTAGTGTTGATCCGGAATATAAAAAAACAGTTTTCTAGATTAAAAACTAAGGGTTCCCTGGTCGTTCCCCGAATTACAAAATACTTCGGAGAACGAACATTAAATTGCGTTATTCCAAGGTTGTTCAACGATCTCCCACAAACCATCATTAATATGAAAGATCTTCAATTGAAAAAAAATGAACTGAAGAAATATCTTCTAAATACTTTATAGTATCTGCTAAACCGTAATAAATAAATCTAAACCTCAGAGGCAGACAGATGCAAATCCAGAATTCGATGAAATGACATTTTGATTTTCGTGCACAGGTTATTACTATGTCAATTGATTTTGAAGAAATGTAAGTCTTATAATAAAAGAACCAATGCATTAAGATACTAAAAATTAATGTTCTGAATCATTAGAAATCACTTAGAGAAAGTAGATTCTTTAGGCTATTTATTGTTGAACATTTGACGTTTGGATTTGCATCCGTCTGCCTCTGAGGTACAGAAATATATATAATACAAATAAAATAATGTTTAAAAAAAACCTTAAAAAAAAAATGTGTCCCACCGAAAAGTCTTTAGACTTGGTGGGAAACAAATTTTAATATGCAATTAAAACATATCAAATGAACGCTGTTCTGCAACACTGAAACTGGAAATACTGAAAAGTGTCATATCTCAAAATATGACTTTTCCAAAAAACTGCCTTTTTTGTTTAGGTAAAACAAATTAAAAATAACTACCCCAGAACATGAGTTTATGAGAAAATATTTCATTTGAATAATATAATCATCTAAGTCGAGTGGAAAAGTTATTATACCTCTACGCAAACAGCGCACTAAATTCGGCAAACGTGCATTTGCAGTCACAGGTCTTACGGCATGGAATGCTCTCCCAGCAGAGGTGCAAAACTGCAAGAGGGAAGTGATGTTTCGGAAAAAACTTAAAACCCACTTGCTCTCTAAATCATTTGAATAAATCCTTAGCATGTGATGACAAAGTACATTGTTTTTCTTAAATTACAAATTTAAAAAGTATAAATGAAATTTATTTCTTTATAAAATCGCTTTGTAAAGCGACCTTGGAGTATTATATTACAAAAATGGCGCGATATAAGTTATCCATAATAATAAAATAAATTAGTTCAACCAATTGAAATTATGAGAGAAAAATATTGAAGTTATCTTCACTGTGACTAAATAAAACAATATTTTGCGAAGTCGCCCTCTCTATCAACATTCTCTTATCTCAAATACAACTCATGTACATGGAACAGAATCGGCTAGTTATTAATACGTAGTAATGTGATTAAAAATGTACCAAATGAGTTTGGGATCACTTGCTGTATTGAACGTCAAAAAAATACGAACACGTGAAACCAAACACAATGATTGTCTATAAATATAAAGTTTATATTTGAAGCACTAACTTTGTGGTTATTTTATTTCAATGATTTTCATTTAGAACATTTTGCGACATTAAGTATTACTCAAAACACTTAATGAGGTTGAACTGACCAAACCGTATTAGTGTTTTTTTCCATTTTTTAAACAGTTTTATACATCATTTGATGAAGCAAAGTGTAGTCGCATGCAAAAAATTAAATTCCCAAATTAATGACAGGCGCTATGGCGCAGTCGGTTAGACGGCCAACTGCGCAACTGGGGTCGCGGGTTCGATTCCCGCCAGATGCAAGAAAAACAAACCAAGAAAGGTTTTTGCTCAATTAGTCTGGGTGTTGTGGTGTATTTTTCATAGCTTCCTTTCTCTCCTTTCCACCTGCTGACAAGCTTCTAAAATAGAAGCATTAGAGGGTTATTCCTTTAAGAAATATTAAAAAACTTTCGAGCAAAGACTTTTAACATTTTTTTTTTTTATTAGCTAGCAATAAATATTACTGTTTAAATATTTAAAATCCTGTAAAAACAATTTATGTAGTAAATATCATTACTGTAGGCCCTTAATAATAAAATTACAAATTAAATAAAACCGTAGCATGTCATAACAAAATAATTCGTTTTAATTAATTACAAATTTAAAAGCTTCAATTAAATTTATTTATCTATAGAATCACTTTGTAAAGAGCTCTTGCGGTTTAATATTATGAAAATGGTGCTATAAAAGTTACCCATAATAATAACACAATTATTAAGTTGTATCATCAAGATACACTGCGGTTGGTGTACCAAAGCAATACCCTATACACCATTATATATGTGGAAATATATGGAATGGTATTTCTTTAAATAAATTGATAATTTGATTCCATCTATTTTATTATAAGCAGAAATATAAAAATGGAAAAAATGTAAATGCTTATGCATCGTCATCGAAAGATGCCCATCTCACAATCTATTAAAAATTCGATCCAGAAAGTATATTGTCTACAACGAATATGCCTTTCTAATATACTTTGTGGATTATTAAGAACTTTTTTTAAAAATGAATAAAACACTTTAGTCATCATCTCATGTCTGCTCCCTAATTGGAGCATATGGTGTCCACAAACAGCCTTCAGGTCTCTGTTGGTTGGCAACTTTTGTGCATCTTTTCTAGTCAGTTCTAGATTCAGTAGCTCTAAAATGAACTGCTGACGAATTGTGAGTAGTGGATGTCCAGGACCGCGATAACCTGATGCCTTGTAAAGTAGGCAAGTGTGGTTAAGGCTCTTGAGAGACATCCTCAATACATGGCCCACCAACCATCTGGTATCGCCTCTGTTTGTTGACGCCAGTGTTATTAATTTACTATGTTATGTCCAATATTGGGCATTAACAGTGGACAACCGTGGACATTATTTCTTACATTTAATACTGTAGTGGAAATAGACTTTTGTAAGTGAATTAAATACAAGTAAACACAGTTTTTGCTACCATTCATGTTTGCAATATGATCATGAGGAAAAATGACAAAATCTGACATAAGATATCCATATAATTTGCTTAACTCATAGTGAAAGGGACAACGAAGGCAGTAGAGTTAAATTCCATTAAAACCGCGGTTTAAAAAATATAATATTTTAAAGAGTACAAAAAAACATTAAGTATGAACAAAACTTATAGAAAGACCCAGTCTTTTAGACTTTTGGGAGCGTGCGGCAAGTGATTTCACATTTGAGTATTATAGTTCAATGTAAATTTAAGTAAATAAACAATTACCTTGATATGAAAGAACGACGTCCTGGCAATGTTGGTGACTGGTGAACGTACTTGCTGCCGGGCATGTATGACGTTTACTCTGAACGCGTCCACAGCATTGCGTCCGATGTCATCCCGATACACCCGCGAGATGAGCACTTCGCCCTTGTGGTTATACACAAATAGCCCTCCAATCATTGTGGACGAGCTATTATTCCTGGAACAAAAACCTTATCTTTTAAAGGTTTCGTTTATTGTAATAATGTACATATAAATACATAATTGTAAATATTAGTTGGCATACAAATAATGTAATATTAACTTACTAAAAGAAAAAAAATAATAGCATATCGCACATCCGATAAAATAGAGTTATAACTCAAAAAATCCGATTTTTAATCAAATAAATAAAAACAACATTTTTTTCTGCTGACCGGTTTCAAAGCTATACAAGCTTCTTCATCAAGGTATACTTAAGAAAGAAGTTTGTATAGCTTTGAAACCGGGCAGTAGAAAAACTAAGTGGTTCAAAACAAAGTTGGTTTTGTTTTTTTTATTATAATGAATAACCACAAAGTTAGTGGTTCAAATATTTTAAAAAATATATATAAATCTGATTTTTAGTCAAGTATACAAATTAAATAACTATTAACATATTACAACAGAGATGAAGAACATTTAAGAAAAGGTAATATATAAGTCTAGGCATCTACAGGGCTTATGACCTGTCAATGGCTGGTTTAAGTGGCCACATTACACACTGTGTAACATTCACCATTCTGCCTATATTTGAACATCTATATTCCTTCAATTCTTTCATCTGTTGATGTTTGTGAAGTTAAAGAGCTGAAACCTTTATTTATGCGGGTGAGATTCATCTAATTGAATTATTTCACCTACATACTAGGCAACGCCTGAAAATGTTATTTTTTCAATTTCTATACTTCTTCATGGGTAAAGGTTTCAGCTCTTTAACTTCACAAACATCAACAGATGAAAGAATTGAAGGAATATAGATGTTCAAATATAGGCAGAATGGTGAATATTACACAGTGTGTAAAGTGGCCACTTAAACCAGCCATTGACAGGTCATAAGCCCTGTAGATGCCTAGACTTCTATATTACCTTTTCTTAAATGTTCTTCATCTCTGTTGTAATATGTTAATATAAACAGCTCCCCAGGGAGTTTAATCCAGTCCTTGTCTACAGAAATTTGGACAAACTCAAATTATTGTTAATTAAATAACTCTTGAGAGTTTTCTATATTACGATACTTAAGTACCATATTAGCCCGAATATAACGCAATATTTTTTTACATCGAAAAAAACATTCGCATTATACTAAAGATTAGTGAATTTTTCATTTCATTCCTGCTACAAACATATAGGTCGCGTTATATTCGAGGCCACGTTTTATTCGGGCTAAAAAACTCAACAAACAACCCCACAAATTTTCCTGACTTGACTCCCTGTGACTTTTTTCTGTTTCCCAAACTTAAATTACCGCTTCGCGGAGCTCGTTTTGACTCAATCAAACACGTAAAATAAAATTTGCAGATGGAGCTCAAGGCGATTCCAGAGTATGCCTACAAAAAGTGCATGGATGATTGGATTGTTCGTCGGAAAATATGTATCGCTTCAGAAAGAGCCTATTTTGAGGGAGATTCAATAAATTCGGGAGAGCGATTGATTTGTTGTTTTTTTTACGTAGTCTCAGTATTTATTCGACAGAATGTATATTACAACTACTGTAATGGGTTATTTGATAATCATCATTTTAATATTTGACTATCCTGTTTAAAGGCATTTTTGCACCTGATTCTACAGGTCCTTTCAAAATTCAAAAAAAATATATAAATCTTTTTTATTGATTTTTCGAACCCATGTCTTAATTGTCTATGTTTTTATGAATGTATGTATGTGTATGCGCATGGGTGTATGTACGTGTGTGTGTATGTACATGTGTATATATGTGTATATTTATATATATGTGTGTATATATGTGTATGTCTGTATGTATATGAATCAAAATGTGTATCCGAATAAGTTTATATTTTGTTTGTCTGTGCTCTCTATATTAATTTGTTAACTATTATAATATATTAAAATGTAATTGCCTAGCTTGGAACGGGGTATGTACCCTTGTTAGCTGGGCAAAGTGAACATGGAATTGTATTTTGATAAAGAGTGTTAATAAATAAATAAATTGAACATATTAGTCTTAGCTTTGCCTTCAACTAATCACTAAAAAGGGCATGTAGAAATTCAAATGTGAACCTTGTTTTACTTCAGGTGGATTTTAAATCTAAGCAGTAATTTTATTTTAAGCTATGCCATATTTTCAACTTCATTATTTCAAAATCTACAGGATCCAATTATAAACTGGATATTCGCTAATCGTCGAGTAGAACAGAAACTCGCAATGCCAACTATACTTTTTATGACATTTATTTCAAATTCACAGCATATATTGGATCAGACAGCCAATCATAGACTTAACGATTATTAATTGTAATAAAAGTGAATTGGTTGTCAAAAACGTAGGATGTTAATGCTGATTGACGTGAACGTCAAAATTTCAAAAACAAGGCTACTGACTCACGTTTATAATGAACTACACATTTAAAGATATAAAATAACGAAATGGAACGTTTAGTAGCCGGGACCTAATATAAATAAATGCAATGCACAATTTTTATATTGATTGTCCGAAATCGCCGGAAACTAAATACAGTATTGACCAAGATAAGCAGTCAACGTTTCTCGAAAATTTATGTAACCATATGTATAAGACATAAAATAATCATACCTTCGTCGCCAAACAAGAGTAACTAATTAAATAAGATCTCATGTAATTAACAACACCATTTATTAGCTTAGAAATCCTTGCCAATAAATTGCGTACGCCGCCCCCGAGAAACGTATAAGGTGCTTTTTGTCACATTCACAAATTCATTCGATAATATTTATCTGAATGTTGGTATCACAGATTATGTTGGTATCACTATCTTATGCGCATGGTGTGGCCATGTATAATATTTTAAATAAAATGAGCGTTCCAAAACTTAACTAACACCACCTAAGTTGGTATTCGACTCTCACGTTGCCAATATTACTGATTTATCACATAATCTACCGATTTACGTATTCAAGACAAATTCTACGTATTTTCAGTGTAATTTATTAAATTTAGATTGTGAAACCTCTCCCCCTATTTGCGCCGTGGTGTCGCTCATTTACATTTTAAGTGATTTACAAAAATGGCGCTATATACGCAGGGCTGTTTAAAGCCATGCAGAGGCCCTTGGGCACACAAAGGTTGAGCTTTTAGAATGGGGCCCTTTTAAAATTTCGAGGGCCCCATTAGGCTGGGGCCTGGGCTCGTGCTCGCATGCCTTCATGAAAAAGATGGCCCTGAATATAAATCATCTAAAATTATATTCATAAAAATTATACGTTTATTTCTTTCTTTTTTAATTATATTCTACAGTTTATTTGCTTTTTTCTGATGTCACTTTTCTAATATCGGTTACTCATAAATACTGAAATAAATTTATTTATTACCCTTCTAGGTCTTCTTCACAAATCTGTGGTACCTACCCTTTTGTATAGAAAGAGTACTTATGATGAGCCCTTATATTTGAAGTAGATTATGAAATTGATGATGGCATGACGTGAAGGCGCATATTGTAGGTAGCGGTTTGTGTAAGGGTTATCTGTTTGTTTTAGTTCTAAACTACCATATATTCTTCTTTTCGTCTGATTTTAGCATCCAGGAAATGTAGAAAAGTGTTATTCTCTTTTCTATTGTGAATTGAAAATCAAAATTTAGGTCGTTAAGATGCTCACAAAATACTTTTAATTAACCTTGGTTCTAGAGGTAGCAAATATGCAGGCTTAAAGAGAGCAACATCAAGAACGGTGTCTTCAATTATTTTAATAACACTAGTCAGAGGCGATTTTTCATAGCCCGCCTTCTATTTGTTTATCATTCTCACACCCTTATCTGCACCTGGTGGTGCATGTGGCACTGCATTGGAAAAGAACATGCAGTGTATCTCGATCATGTGTTGCAAGAAAATAAGGTGATTAGTATTACGCTTCACGTACCAATCTAGGGACAGTGAAATATTGCAGTTTAAAACTATCATGCAAACAAATATTTATTTTTGACCCTCCCATGAATCGAATCTAGGACCTCAAGTATAGTAGGCAAACACGCCAACCACTACCCTACGAGGCCGACATTACTCCACTTGATTTCCTTTTTAGGATTTTTACCTGAGGGTTACCATCGAGTCGAAAACACTCGTTCAGAATTCTGGTTCTATTCCACACACAGAACTATATCTTCATTCACCCGGACACGGTCTTGTTTAAGCTATTTTTCGTGATGCAAAATATTATTATTTATTTATTTACATACATAAGTTTATCGTACATTATTTGAAACGTAAGTCTCAACTTCACGGGACTAGAAGTCCTGTGTTGAGATGGGACAAGCAATTACTTGACACAGACACATGAGTATATCACCACAAATATAGGGTCAGAAACATAATAAATATTTTTTTAAAAAACATGTATGTGGTAAACAGAAAACTCAAACATTCGGAAAATCATTAAAGAGTTTCCTACTCAAATCTCTCTCACTAAGGAAAATCCAGTACTTAACTACTTTCTTGAAAATAGTTTTTGTTCTTGAGAGCTTAATACGCTCTTCCAAAATATTTAACTCTCTCGGTGTGATAAATGAGAGATGCCTCTGAGCAGAAGTCTTACGGGTTTTGGGTATGACATAATTCTTGCCTTGGAAAACCTCATATGGACATTTTGCTGAAATCTCTCCTTATTGTTCGACCAGAAGTGTTGCAGGGCGCCGAAATATTATTCTCAATAACAGTTTATGTGAAATTATCAGAGGCTTTAAAATGGATGATGCACAACCCCCCCTATTACTCCTAGCTATTCCATTGGTTGCAGTGGATTGAAACAGAGTAAATTACACACTTCTGAGAGTGCCAAAATCCAGAATGTCTCTAAGAGAGCAGAATAGAAGGCACAGCTTTCTCAACCTAGAGTTTAGTGGCTGGACCTGAGCCTCCCATCGCAAATTCTTTTATTATAAAATTCATTTGTTTTTTATCTTGGTTTAATATATTTATCTTTGTGGAAATATTTTTTTTAGTAGAACTAAACTAGTATTCAATAATTCACTAAATGTTTTTGATTTTTTCCCGCACCCATTGGTGCATGGGGCACTGCATTGGTAAACCAAGTGCATTATATTTCGATCATCTATTGCATGAAGGTAATGTAATCAGTTTTATATGCTTTAAGTACGTGTCCAGAAAAATGAAAAATTGGAGTGAAAATAAACTTTAAAGGAAGTATTTCACGTTCACCCTGCCAGTGCCGAATCAAGAACTTCAAGAATGGTAGGCGAACATGCCAACCACTACCCTACGAGGCGGAAATTACTCCCACTTGATTTCCTTATCAGGATTTTGCCATTTTACACACATAACTATATCTTTATCCACCCGGACACGGTATTGTTTAAACAATTATTTTTCGTAATAAAAATTCTCTATTATAAATTACATTTTTAAAAAAAATCGATTTAATATGTTTATCTTTGTGAGAATATTTTCTTTAGTAGACCGAGTGGACCTATCGCATCAGCCAAAAAGCCTGTCAAAACTGATAAGAATCTTTTTTTTAATCTTGAAGTCTTTTATTATGTTCAAAACTCACCCAGTGAGATTAATACGAAACGTATGTAGGATAATGTCATTTTCGTTTGCGTTGGTAAGAAAGCTCTTAAATAATGTTTGTAGGTGCCCTGTATAGAAACTTTTACTGTATAAATTGTTAGTATAACCCTATATTGTGAGCTGTAAACTGTAACTGTCCGAATCGGAATAAGAATTGAACACGATACATGGCACAACAACCCAGCAAAACAACGCAAGGAAGGAAAGTAGGTACTTAAAAAAAAATAATTGTTAGTATGGCAGCACAGCAGAATATGCCAAAAATTAAGAAATAAAAATTAACAAGTTTCTCTCGTTTTGTCATTTTTGAAGGATAATGTCTCTGTGTTGAAAGGTTGATAGGTCGTTTTCCATTAGATAAATAAGTTTCATTGCATTTATTAGATATGTCTACCGACAGTGTAGAAAATATTTCAGTTAGGGAAGAATTGGTAAGTGTTATTTGTTGTTATTCCGCTTCCAAAAATATTTAAATTTATCCAAGTTTATTGCTTGTTTTTAAAATTGAATAACTTAAGTAGGTGAGAATCGGTGAAATTCAGAGAACTTTGAACTCTTTGCTTTGTGTAAATAGCATACTTAACACTTGTTTAATATTTATTAACGGTGGAAGTTATGAAATGTATTAATTGCGCCTTTAGGCGATTTTGGTGGTAAATACAAAATTATTTTGTAGATTTCGACTGCTGTTAAATTTCTCTCGAACCCAAATATACAAAGGAGCCCCCCTGAACAAAAACACAAGTTTTTGAGATCTAAAGGCCTAACTGAAGATGAGATTAAGAAAGCTTTCGAACAAGGAGCCGCATTATGTACTCTTCCTGCAGTTGCTTCTTCTGAATTGTTGATGTACAGACATTCCAAAACTTCTTGGTTTAAAGAAGTTTTCTTATCAGTGACCATATTTGGAGGAGTTGCTTATGGAATCTACTGGATATACAAGGTAAGAAAACAAACAAAATTTTATTTTTTAATTCTTTGATGGTTTGTTTTCCCGAAACAGCTGAAATATTATTACCTATTTTTAACATTTACCACTCGCAATTTTTGTTTCTCGCTTCTCTTCAATGAGTTCTTTTCAATTTTCCATATAAAAATGTATTATTGGGTGTTTTTAACATATTAAATAAAAAAATATTAGAATCAGTAGTTTTTGTGGTTTTGGAACATTGTATCATACATACTATCATACGTTATTATCTCTTGCATTTACTAGCTTTATGTACTCTAGACCAAATTCAACTCAAAAAAGTATTAGGTCTAATATTTTTTATTGTTAAGTATAATTATGTGGCCTAAAAGAACAATGTGATTAACTCATTATTCTATTCAAGTAAACAGCAAAAAATTGATCATTTTAATTATTTGAAGAGAAGACATACAGCTTTACTATAATATTAATGACACATCACAAAAACAAAAACAGTAGCCGATAACTGTTCTCAAATTTATGGCACCAAAATATAAAATACTTATTTACTCAATAACAACAGTAATACCACAGAAAGAACGGCTTGAGCATCACTGACACGTTTTGTCAAAATTGCAATAATTAAATTATCCATCCGAACTCACAAGCATCGAACTTGCAAACAGCACAATAACAAACAAACACAAACAAACAAACCATCACACCATTTCCCTTTAAGGGTATGCAGAGAGGATAGAACGCCACATCACTCTCTTTGCATATAGATCTCGCTTCCTCTACATTCACACATCGTTTATTAAAACAAAGAAATAAACTGGACCTAAGCGAGACGCTTCGGGTGACACAATCTCCTATTACCCCCAGATGGAACCATCTCGTTTCAATGAAGCAAGCTCAGGGTTCTCATTTATCTAAATAAATACATTAAATCAAAACACATAAAACTTCAACATCAATACTTTTAAAGAAAATAGAAAAATAACTTTCAAGTTAATATATCTGCAAGATATCAAAAAACATTAAAATCCCGACATTAAATCCTGAACATTCTCAAAATTGTTTTCTCTATCTTGGAAAAAATAAACTTTCAACCTTCCGTTGAACCTTTAAAATATTGAAAATACTCATGAATCCAAAAGATTTTTTTTTTAAATTATGAAATTTTATAATCCTTTATTGTTATTAACTATTTTTTCTTCATTTTTCCCATAAACCTATTTTTCTCTACTATTATTTGTCACTATAACTTATGTACCACAGTTGTAAATTTTATTATTATTTTTTTTTAGTAAAAGAAATATTTGCGTTCTTATGATTTACACAAATATTTAATTTTGAGGGCCATTTTCAACGAGTTGTAAAAATAACTCACTATTAGAAAATGGAATCAAGTTGGGGTAGAGTGGGATTCGAACCACGGACCTTTGGTCTGTGAGTCCGAGACACTAGCCACGGGACCACAACCTGGTTGTACAAATAGATATTGTACAAATATATTGTTATGAAAAAAAATTAAAAATCGTTCAATGTGTCCCCCCCCTTCCCAGTGGGCCAGTGGGCCACGGTAAAATTATGAAACGTTGACCGGTCCGCGGCGACAAAAAGGTTGGGGACCACTGGTCTAGATTATAAATGAAGAAAAGTCTCTTACCAAATATTAGCCACCTTGCCTCATCAAAAATCTTCCAGATATTTTTTGTTGCATCAGAAGGAAAAAGTTACCAACGGAATTTATTAAAAAGATATGAATTAATTATGGTGTATACATAAAACCTCCAAAACACAAATATCTGATTTTCTCTTAGTCTTCAAACTTTCTAATTACATTTTCTTAAGGTGACGTTTTTTGGGTTAGTGACTTGCCTAAACGGTGATGATATATTACAATGGGAAGTTAAAATTCATCTTAAATTTTATCTAAAAAGTAAAATTAAGTTTTCTCTATAAAAAATAGAATATGCATATTTTTTTTTTCAAAAAAAAAAATTTTACATTGATCTCGCTGGGAATTGAACCTGGGACCTAAGGCATGGTAAGCAAACACGCTAACCACTCGACCACGAGGCGAACTAATCTCCGCTTTAGGATTTTTACCTGAAAGTACCCAATAAACAATAAAAATCAATGTGACTTTACAGTTAATTAAAAAATATACTCATTAAAAACGAGTCACTTGACCGTTGGACCACAGGATTGTAGTCGTATTGCAAGGTTGGCCTTTGAAATTACTATTCAAAATAAAATAAAACTCTGGACTCGTTCCATACTTCATTTCTAAAATTTAATTAATATTTTAATAAGAATAATATCGTTATAAGCTCAATAAATTTATTTAAGATATCGATATTTTGAACCATGATTATTTGTAGGTTATTCAAAGGTCACTCTTCACCTAAATGTATTCTTTAATAGCCTAATTTCATCCAAAACAAGTTCTTTTTTACCTTGTATTTTTGTAGTCGAATTTAATTTTTCTTCAACTAATTCATAATTTTCCTCCTTAAAACAGGTTTCAGTAGTAAAGAGAACTGTATTTTTTTTTTTATAAAAAAAATTATAAAATGCCAAAATGATAGATTTTGCTCGTATAGTGACAAAAATAAATGCATGCACCCTAAAATAAGCAGTGTTGTAGGTACTGTTCCGTTTTATGTTTTGAATCAGGTTTATGTTTTCATTGATTATAAATAGGTATTATTTCCGGTTTAATTCTGAAGAGTTGTTGGGAACACCGCAATAAGCTTATTAAGGTAGAATACAATATACCTGAGGTATTTTTATGCAATATACACATTTAGGTCAGCATATAATTCTTGAGAATTGACGTTGTAAAATGTTGTGATTGCTTTTTGTTAAAAATGTTGTTTTTTTTAAATTAGTGAACTCAGCAATGAATGCAACAAAAACAACTAGCATCACTAAAATGTAATTTTAAAATGTCTCAGTGAGGCTTGTAATGCATATGTTGTCATCTGTAATTTATTTTTACTTTCATTTTTCCTAAAAATAAAAAAGAATTTTTGAACTAAGAATGACGTGGCATAATCAGATAAACCAAAATCCCAAGTCTAGTCTTGTCAAAAGCAGACACAACCGAAGGGTATGTATGACAAGATGTATGAAATTGGAGGAAGCTAGGAATGTATGTCAGGATAGATGTGTGTGGCGGTCCACTATCACTGCTTACCCTTGTAAAAAAAAATTATAATTAATATTGTTTCCTTTAAAGTAATCTCAATCGGATATAATTCATTTATGCCAGCCTTTTTTCCAATCCTCAAAACACTTCTGAAACACACTTTTTGGTATGGTCTTCAGTTCTGTTAGCGATTCGGTCTTTAAAAGTCATCTTTTCATATTCCTCTTTATCTTTGGGAACAGAGAAAAGTCACAGGGGGCCAAGTCCGGTAAATACGGTGGCTAGAGCATCAATGTGATCTGTTTTTTTTACAAAAAATTGCAAACAAGCCGCGGGGCGTAAGCTGGCAAGTTTCATTTTTGCTCCGGAATAATCTGGAAAATTCGTCAATCACACCAAAACGCGTCTTACTAGTTTGTCTGTCAAAAACTAAGTATGCATTGAAAATGCCTGAAAATTAAGTTTAATTTCAAACATGTGTACCAATCAAAGTAAAAAAAAGGTTATTACCAATTACGTATTCAAATTGGAAATGGAAATATTCTGTGTATTTTTTCATCAAACCACATATACAGTCGAACTCAGTTATAACGATCACGGAAATAGTGAGATCTCGGATGTAACGAGGAAACATAAGTTGACATTTTAGTTCATGGTTTTCTCCATACAATTATTCACTGATATATCGAGCTACTTCTCGGACATACCAAACAAAAATATTGTCAAAAATTACCCAAAAAATCTTCAATTGTTAAAAACATCATTCTCGAAATAAAAACGTGATAAAATCCAAACGGTCGGCTAACGTAAAGGATAAACACCGCCGGGCGTTGGGATCGGATTATGTTTATGATAGCTATGCAAGTACCTAATTGGATTTTTTGCTGACAATATTGAAAAATGAACACACATGGTTTTTAAAAATCCAAGCTTTGTGAACTTAGTAAGTGCCGGTTCGGCACATTGCTACAATTTACAGCTGCTTTTATAGTTTATGAATGACATGCTTGTTTTGGGGGTTTTTACAGGGTTTTTAAGATTTTTGAATGTTCTATGGTTATTTCAATACACAATAAACATTACAAGTGGGTGATGTCAAATGAGTTCTAGACCAGATCAGTTAAAACTTAACCCCTGAATAATAAATATGTCTACTAACAAGAGGAAGTGTCTCTCAATTCGTGAAAAACTGGCAATTATTTGTGAAATTGAATGTGGCGCGAAAAATGTGGAATTGTGTACAAAGTTTTCTCTATCTTCATCCACAGTGTCAACATTGTGGAAAAATAAGGATATTTATTTGTCTGCATTTGAAAAGAATATCACGGACACAAACAAATTTAGAAAGTGCGATCGTACTAATGTCGATGACGCTTTGCTCCAATGGTTTTGTACCCGAAGAAACGCAGGATTTTGCATCAATGGATCATATTTACTTGTTTATTTAGTGACAATGTGCAATAGCGATTGTATAAAAAAAAACATTTCTCTGGTATAATGAGTAACGTTTATAATGAGCAAATTCAATCGGTCCGATGGGACCGATTGAATTTGGAGATGTTTCTCGTAATAACCAAGTTCGACTGTATTATGTTTGAATAATCTTGTTCTCATGTAGGCTTTCATATCTGTTTAGATAAAAATCCCAAAATGTCTTAATTCCAATGCTCTAGTCTGCATTTCGGACATACCCAAAATATTATAAATATTATATTATAACAGAGACAAAGCGGCTCGACTGTGGACTCATCTCCCATCCACTGTCAAAGATGTTACTACATTATCTCTGTTTAAATCACATCTCCTTTCTCTTCCTTAATATGTCCTCCTTTCCTTTTTCCTCTTTTTTCCTTTTTCCTATTGAGTAATAGTTTTGATTTAAGTTAATTTATAAACAAATACGTTTATTTCTATTTTTATATATCTTTAGCTTTTTAATCTTTTTTTTTTCAATTGAATATTTTCCAAAACTTAAATTATAAAAATAAAACTTTTATTTTATTGGTTGGTTGGAAGAAATTGCCATTTGGCAATAAGTCCGCCAATGTACAAATAACATTATGTACAAAAAGTGAAATAAATAAAATTAAAAAAAAAAGAAAATTCGTTTTTAAAGATTTCTCAACCGAGATAAAGGAATTATTAGAGAATGTGAAAAATCTAGGCATTTACGGTGCTTATGAGCTATCATTGGCTAGTTATGTGATCACTACACACTGTCACATTCGCCATTCTGCAAATATTTGTGATTTCCACATTACTTAAACCAGCCAAAGACAGGTTGTAAACCCTGTGAATGCTTAGATTTCCACAATACCAATAATTTATTTCTTCGTTGAGATATCTGTCAAAAACTTATTTCCTTCATCTCTGTTGAAATATTGATCTTATTAGATGATTTTCCAGTATAAGTCTACAAATGTTTGGACATTCTCAAAATATTAATAAAAGGTATCTTAAAAATGAAATGCATAGTTTTATTTATTATTTTACAGTTTTTAATATTATGTATTTGTTTTTACATATTTTCTCTATCAATATTATGTACCTCTTGATTTCTCAAACCAGTTATTCCACATTTACCTACTTGGGTATCATTTTCTAATCGACTTGAGTTTTCTATATTTTTCTCCGAATAAAGTGATTCTTAACACAAGTATTAACTATTTTCCAGAAATGGTTAGAAGGTTTGCTGTTTGGAGCGCGTCCCAAAAAGAAAACAGTAGATGAGAGACTAGAGGAACTAAGCAAATCTTTAGAAAGTAGCATGACCGAACTCAAACAGGAGATTGTCACAGTTCGGTCCGAAGTTGATAGATTGAGTAATTTGCAAGGAAATAGTAATCTTACGCGAGGACAAATCGATGGGCTCAAAACAGATTTAGCATCCATCAAAGGAATTCTTCTCAACAGGTAAAAATAACATCTTATTTGGTTTTATCTAAATTGTCTTTCTGAAAACGATTCTTAATATTAAAAATACCACTTTCACTTTATCAATTTCAGAAGAAAATAAGAAATAAAGTATTTAATATTTTTAGTTAAATAAACCAAAATATTTTCTGTAACCGATGCAATTGCAAAACTGTTGTGCAATGCTAGCAATGTAATAAAATAGACGATTAAACATGACATGACCGAAAGGGAAAAATGTAAACTGTTTTAAAATTTCACTTTTTTTATAATTTTTTATTTCAATAATTCATCTGCAGATAAATATAATACATTAAGTTACACTGATGGTCGGCTAGTCAGCCTCGTGGTGTAGTGGTCAGCGCATTTGCCTACCATGCACGAGGTCTCGGGTCCGATTCCCGACATGGTTGACACGAAATATTAATTTAAAACGGCGGTTTTACGTTAGATTGTTTCATATATATAGTTCCTGCAAGCATAAGACTGATCGTCTTACCTTCATTCAACAAAAATGATCAAGATACGCTGCAATTGGCGTACCAAGGCAGTGCCCTATGCACCATTAGGCGTCTAAAGAGAGTGATAATATGTAATATAAAGTCCTACTAAATTGCATTAATGCAATTCTTGAAGTAATATCGTTTTGATTTGATTTCCCAATTTGTATTTAGTAAATATAAAATAATTATTGTTCACTGTTTTGTTAGTTTCTTTCAATTCTGTATTGAAGGAGACAAATTTGCATATGAAATCATTTTTCAATTAAAACTGCATTTTTGTCTCATTTTACATACATACTTACAGTTGACAGTTATACTTGGTTACAACGAGATCTCAGATATAATGAGGAAACATTTGTTGACATTTTTGTTTACCGTTTTCTCCATAAATTTATTCACTTTTATAACGAGCTACTTCTCGGACATACTGAACAAAAATATTGTCAACAGTTGAGCACTTTTCAATTGTTTAAAAATATAATTATAGAAATAAGAAGCTAAGTAATAAAAATCCAAATGGGTAGCTAATTTAAAGGAGATGTGCCGCTGGGCGTCAGGATCGGATGACGTTTATGACACTATGTAAGTGTCTAAGTACCTAATTGGTGTTTTTTCTGGCAACATAGAAAACGTATCACACATATGATTATAGTTGCGTGTAAAAAATCCAAGCTTTGTATACTCAGTAAGTACTGGCTCACCACCTGATTACAATTTACAACTTCTTTTATAGTTTATGAATGGCATCCTTGTTTCAGGGTTTTTATAATGTTTTTTTAATGTTCTATGGTCAATGTCTATGCATAATAAACATTTCGAGTGGGTGATGTCAGATCAATTAAAAACTAACCCTTGAATTATAAACATCTCTACTAACAAGAGGAAGTGTCTCTCAATTGGTGAAAAAGTGGCAATTATTTGTGAAATCGAATGTGGCATAGAAAATGTTGAAGTGTGTAAAAAAAATTCCTCATCACATTGTCAATAAATAATGATCTGGTATAACGAGCAAATTCAATTGGTCCCATCTTCCTCGTAATAACCAAGTTCGACTGTATATCTACCCACTAATGTTAGAGACACCCCTTCTTTATTTACATTTAAGCCAAGATTGAAATGTCACTATATAAATATTTAAGTTGTTCCTTTATCCTTCTTCTTTCCTTCCTATCCCCTCTCCTCTCTTCATAGTATTGTGTTAATTTTGTGTGTATTTTTATTTCCTTAACCTTTGTTTTTGATTTTTGTAAAAAATTGTATGATTCAATATGTCAATGTACTTGTAATTTTCTAAAACTAAACGGTTTGGGTGGGTAGGAAGAAATTGCCTTAAGGCAATATGCCCGCCATTATATGTCTTTAAACTGTATATGTATAAAAAGTGTTAAATAAATAAATATATTAATTCAATCATGGAAAAATTGTACCACCGCGCATCAGTCGCCTTATTTACCAGTAAAATTTGTGCACGTTGTTGGTCTTAGGTTCAATTTCCCCCCACCTCTATTCTTTTGTTAAGGAAACATTTCAGCATTTCATCATATGCGAAATGAGATTTGAAGGAATTATAATTGTACTACTTTTATTACTAATTCTGTTATTAGAAACCAATTTCCTTCACTGGGCATCCGAGCAGAGCCTCCCTCGATTCCCGCCTGGCAGCTGCAGAGCTCGGCGCATCTCGGAGATAGCAGGACTGACCCCGAAGACAAAGACGATAAGGAGGAGCATCCTGAGGACGCACTGAGGGCTGGTCGGGGGAACCGCAGTGAGAGTGGAGGGTCCAATTCCAGCGAAGGGGACGCCATCACCAAGAACAGTGACAGTAGTCTGGAGATAATGTGAGAATCAAGATATGACTTCGTAGCGCTGCTTGTATTAATAAATTTATATTTTTCATGACTGTGCAGCAGGAAGTTGCGATCCAAAAAACAATATCATATCTTATAGTCTTAGAAACAAGGTACAAAATAATATTAGGTTTAAAAGAATGTAAACTATTTTCAGTTTTAGTTGGCTTGTTAAGTCTTAAAAGACTGGTAAATAATCCATTTGCGCGCTATGATATAACATCGTGTTACCACTAGCAAAAGATGGAATATTTTAAAGCTCAGACATTTGGAAAAAAAACATGGAGACATACTTTTTAATAATTCCTTTTCCATAAATTATGCGAATAAACATAATTTATATATGTTTATTATTAAGGCGGCCTCCGTGGTGTAGTGGTCAGACGCTTGACTCACACACGGAAGGTTTCGGGTTCGATTCCCGGTGAGAACACATAAATTAAATGTGATTTTCATCAAGCCTGTGTGTTCTGTGATGTAATTTACCACTAATTGGGCCGGGCCTCCTGGCCTGTTGTGGTGCAAAAAAAAAAAACATTTTAAACTACTTCCTGCTGCACAAACATGATATTGGCTTTTATTAATATATCTGTTGCCTGAAACAAATTATTTATAATATGTATCTATATAACAATAATTTTACAATTTATATTATTTTGTAAATATAATTATTTATCCTATTCTTTTATAAGTAGGCCAGCATCCGCATGCACTGGCAACATAATATTATGTTATCTTTAATTTATTGTGTGTTTTGTACTTTGATATTTTTTCTTTTTTTTTAAACATTTTCGGAGAAACTAATGGACTATAATAGATCATTTAAAAATACAGTAAACTGACCATGGCCAGATATTGCTTACCCAGTAGTTATTCAATGTAAAGTGAGAATTAACGATTAATTTTTGAATGGGTTATAGTCCCGATTAAGAGATCCGAGGTTCAAACCTTGCTTTACACAATGGTTATTAACGACTGAAACAAAATGTCCCTAAACCTAAAATATTTGTACATTACAACTGGGAATGCCCAGACTTCTATATTACCTCCTTATAAATGTTCTTCATCTCTGTTGTAATGTGTTAATATAAACAGCTCCCCAGGGAGTTGAATCCAGTCATTGTTTACAAAAATTTGGACAAACTCAAAATATTCTTGCTAAAATATTTGAGTAAATCATAAAAACGCAAATATTTTCATTTAAAAAAAAGAAATGATTTATGTAACATCCATAATGTTTGGTAACATTTTTTAAGACATCTATGCAAATTTTGCATACTCTTAAGGAAAAATTATCAACAAAATTTTTTTATAATATTGTTATTATCAACGCTTTATAAGCATTTCAAATTTCTGATGAGAATCTGCAAAGTTCAATTTGCATCTTCTAAAATTATATTCAATTGGTTTTTTTTAAGATGTTTCTTCCTTTTTCGTATCTCATTGCTCTCTACTGCTTCTTTCTTATTAATTTTAAATTTTATTATAAAAATTACATAAGACAATACTTTGAAAAAAATCAATCATACCAATTTAGTAAAAATATTTTTAATTTACAATACCATATCAACAACGGAAAGGAAAAACTTCCAAAGCGACATGTAGTCAGCTTTATAGAAGAAACAATAATATTTTTTTGATTTTTTAATTAATAAAAAAAAATAGATCATAAATTTAAATAAAAATTACAGTAAAACCTCGTTTTTATGTTCCTCAATTTTACGTTTTCCCGCTTTTACACCAAAATGTTCCGGACCCATTTTTCTTCATACATTCTCGTACAAATATTTCCCTTAATTAACGTTTAAAAATTTTTTTCGGAATTCATTTAATGTGTCAAAAAAGCCAAAATTATGTCATAATAATAGAGCCGCGGTTCGCGCGCCACTGCTGTGCCACGCGAATGAAGAATAAAAACAGGTAATTAAATGATAAATTATTGTTTTAACCTAAATTCAAAGCAGGTGCAGTGTAATTGACCCTTTTGTTTAAGTGTCATGAGTTAGTTTTAGGTTTTATTTGAACATAAACATCATATTGACTTGTAAAAATCATGATACGCGGTTAACAAACTTTTAGGAACAATAAAGTTGTAATATCAATAAATTGCGATGTTTAAAACATAACAATAGACATATTTAAAGTAAAGATTTTTTTTAAAGTTGTCATAAAAGTGTGAAATAATTTTACAGCGATCTATATGACAGTTGTTTTTAGTGATGCCATAGAAAAAAAAGTGATACCATATAAATAAAATTTCCCAACATTTAGGGGAAAAAATATTGTATGTTTTTTTATGCAAATTCAAAATTTTATATTCATTATTATTTATTTTCACATAAAATAATTTTAGCATGCTGTTTTTAAATCAAATAAAAAAACTAGATTACATAATATCATTTGAAAAAATACAAAATATAAAAATATTTTTACTGAAATCATTGAAAATAGTCAAAAAAATATGAACAATCCCCAATTATCACCGTTTTTACAACTTTTCTGGAAGTATATGTACACTATAGTGTGGCAAATTAATTTTATTTTTACGTAATTTCTATTTTTTCCATACATTTTTCATTTCCTCACTTTTTTTCAGTTTGACAGTTTTTTTATTGCGTTTTCCTCAGTTTTACACTTTTTTCATCGCTCCCTTGAAAAATGTAAAAAGGGGGTTTTACTGTATGTAGGAATCGCTCTAAAATATTGGGTATGTATGAGATTTTTTTATAAATTAAAAAAAAGCAAAACAACTTTAATTTTCTCTTTTGTAAACCTGCTACATGACGCTTTGGAACTTTTTCCTTTCCACTGTCGATATATATTCTATTTATAGAAACAATAACAACTCAATAGAGCACAATATAAAATTTTATAATTCTGAATCAAATGCATAAATTAATTTTAAAATACTCATATATTATAAGGTTCATAAAATAATATATTTTTGCTCTGCAACAATATCAGAATTTTTATTCATGATTATTGAACTAAATATGTTTGTCCTAAATGTGGTTTAAATTTATATTTAGTCAAAATAATTGTAGAATTTGCTGTAGTGAATCTGATATACTTCAATTTGAATATAACATGTTTGGTTGTGGATTTGTGTTACTACTTATTTTTGTTTTGGTGTGGTATTTTGCTAGATTTGTAATATAACTTGATGAATTATATACTCGCATATTATGTAACAAAATAAATATATTTGTAGTTATAAATCTTTTGATTCTCATTCGTGTTGCTGCGAAACAATCTTCTGAACACTTTCTGTTGCCGTGTCCCTTTGCCTCTTAAAATTTAGCATTCACAGACAAGATTTTAACCAATTTGTGTATTACACGACAAAATGTTTTCTGAGTCAAAATCTAATTATTTTTAATATTAATTTAAAGCTTTAAGATCAAATCTATTGTGGAAGGACCTATGAGTATAGGTATAAAACAACTGTTTTACCGGAGAGCCCAAACAATGTTTGAAAACTTATTTATAAGCTTGTACTTCCAAGAGAATAAGGGCATTTGTCAAATAGAGTTCCCAAATATGTTACTAGTAGTATTTGCCAGTAGTGTTGCTGTTATGCAACCGAGCGTTACGCAGTATTTACTAGATTCAAATCCTACACCAAGAAGTCTCCTGCGTCTGCGACTCCTACTGACCGTTTGAATCCCAATAGTAAGTAACAAATTTATTTTTTTACTGGATTGTATTTCTTAGACCCTTATTACTTGAAAAAATGTGAGATTTCCCTATGCCAAAAACAATGTTTGAAAATATATTTTAAAACATTGTTTTTGGCTCTCCTATAAAATTGTTTTTTTTGTACTTATATTCATAAGTCATCCCACCATAGAAATAAAGTATTCTCTAATATATTTACGAGGGAAATATATATTTTTTAATATTTGATATTTTGAAAATGTATGCAAGATATTAAACCTTTAATCTATCAGTGAAATCTGTGGATGACTGAACTTTCTTAATGCATATGTAGGGTCCATAGTCCATAGTCGATGACACACACGTGTTAAATTAGTTTACCTAAAAGAGACCAATGACCGACGATGCAATGTCATCATTTTCAATCAAATCCTATACATTCGTAAATGCAACTCTGAGTATTTCACATGAAATCGGAGGGCATCGTTCTACAGTACATTCACACCGTCCCTACCATGAAGAAATGAACTACAAAGGAACATCGTCTATAAAGAGACCACAGTACGCAGCCAACATCAGTCAGTCAGTTCAGTTCACGTCAGACCAGCTCGACGACATCACACAGTTCCAGCATGTAGTTCAAGTGCAGTTTCTTCAACTCCTTATCGACGTAACACTCGTCCGACATAATTCATTATTTATTCACCATGAAATAAATAAACATCAAACAGCAACCTCATGTCTTCTCTGTCAATCTCTAACTGGGGTAGGAACTCCAACCAAACACCCAACTACTAAATCCTACACATATTATGTATTTTATTATTATAAATTTCAATGAGGAAGTTCAGTCGTTTTTTTATTTTTTAATAGACTATCAAACTAAGCCAAATTAATTTTATTTTTATTGTATCGCTACGATTTTTAAATGTTTTGTAAATTTTTAATTATCGCGCGCGTGATGTCACTATTTCTCTTCTGTGAGTTGTCCCGATTGCTGAGGTGGCCACCCGAAAACCGGGAATCTATCACACACTCGTCATTGGTTGATTTAGAAAAACTTGTGACGTCATTTAAAGTATTTCATATTTTTCATACATTTTAGAGAAACTACAATTAAATGCAAAAAAAATTACCGCATGTAAGAAAAAAAAATTATATCCAAACTTTGATCTAACAAAGTTCCTGAATAGTCTTTTTTTATTATGGGAAAAAATCATTGTTTGCATTTTATGCTAATTCAAATTTTTATTTTTGTATTTTTAAGGTTAAGTACCTACATAAAATTATTTTAAAATGTTTTTTTTAATTCAATAAAAAAAATACATTGTAGTTTGGTGATTGAAAAAATATAAAATATTTTTAATGAAATCATAGGTAAATATGAATAATCCCCAATTATGACAGTTTTTACCATTTTTCTGCAGTTTTTCATTTCCTCGCTTTAGCGTTTTCCTCAGTTCAACACTCTTTTTTGTTGCTCCCTTGAAAAACGTGAAACAGGGGTTTTACTGTATATAAAAAAATAAACAGAAATGCAAGCATAACATCATTGCTTTAATAATGTAATTATGCATTTATAACAAACTTAAATCTAACAAATTCTCTTTTTTAACCCTTTTTTTACTGACGTGTCTTCTAAGTCCCACTTAATAAAAACTCCATACAAACTTTAGCCATTTATCATAAGAGTACAGTGGTGCCTCGCATAACGAACGCCTCGCACAGCGAACGCTGCACACAACGAACTTCCTTTTCGTTCATTTCACGATTCATACAACGAACTTCGCTTCACACAACGAACTTCACTTCACACAACGAAGTCGCCCACTTCACACGATCACTGCCGATTTATTGCATCCTTCCGCGCAGGCAGTCGTTAGTCACTGAGCAGTACGCTTAACTTACGCACGTGTCGCAGCAATCGTTGAAGAGGATGTAGAGGAGCTTATTGAGGAACACAAAGAAGAGCTGACAACTGAAGAGCTCCAAACACTTCTGGCCCAACAACAGGACAATGCTCAAAGGGAAGCGTCATCTGATAACGAGGAGCAACAATCAAACAATCAACCAATTCCAACTGCTGACATCAAGAACATCCTGGTCAAATGGAAAGCAGTTCAGGAGTTTACCAATGCCCACTATCCGGATTCCGCTGAAGCAAACAGGATCAACGACCTGTACTCCGATACTCTTGTCCGTTATTTCCGGCAGATGTTGAAGAAAAGAGAGAAACAAACGACTTTGGACAGGTTTTTCACTGCACCATCGGCCAAAAAGCGGAAAATGGATGAAGATGTGCAAAATTCGATTATTTCTTAAAATTAAAAAATGTGTGTTTTTTTCATTATGTTTTTAGATGTATCTAAATAAAAATAATAACAAAAAATTTATCTTTTTTTTATGTCATCTTACCATATTTTATGCTACAGAACGAATTATTTTTTTTAACATGTATTGTTATGGGAAAACGCGTTTCACATAACGAACTTTTCGCATAACGAACTTGCTCCTGGAACAAATTAAGTTCGTTGTGTGAGGCACCACTGTACTTTTAATTTATTTTCCTCTTCACCGTGTTTTGAATTATTCGTACGAAAAAATTCACTGAACCCACTATTTTTTTCAAAAATTCAGTAAACAAAGGGTTAATCATAATGGAAAATATTTTTTAAAAAATAATGCTGTGAAAAAAGTCTCAGACTTTTTTTTAAAATGATTAATATAATTATACATTTTTTAACATTTCAATTTTCATATTTTTACTAAAACTAAAATCCCACCAGGCCACTTTCTGTAGCTTGTTAGTGAACTGAACTGTTAGTGAACTGAACTGAACTGTTAGAACTGAAAGTTAAAATTATAATCTTGTATTAAATACTTAATAAATAAAATTAAATAGTTGAAATTATTAATAATTTTTTTTTTGACAGCTCCACTGTATAGTTTTGCAATTGTGTAAAGCTGTTTCGTATTAAATAAATATTATAAATTATTGCGTTATTTTCCATTCATATTAAAAATATCTAATACAATACAAAAACCTTTGACCCCAAAACTGATTCAATTTAAATTTGCAAAAAATAAAAGTGCGTTTACACAATTACATGTATATTTGATTTCTTATGTTCACAGTACATAGAAGACACAGGAACATTTATTGCGGAGTGGATTTACATAATATAATATATATTGAACAAGTGAAAACGAAGAGAATTGACTTAATTTCATATGATTAAAGGTGACTGTTAAATGAATGATATATTCATATGTTTTTTTTTTGTGATTGTAAATATAATTTTTATGATTTAATGTCTTTAAGAAAAATAGCAAATCATTAAAATCTGCAGTGAAAATCTATTGTAGCATCAAGTATTATGTCATGTTGTATGATTTTTATTGCTTTATTACCGATAATTTGAGCTTTATGTTTACTAATTTTATGTTCATAAATCGTCTATATTTTCAATTCTGACAGATTTCAATCATATTTATGTTATGAAACAATATTTTTTTTAAATACAAACACATTTTAATTAGTATTTTATGTTTTTTTTCTGTTACAATTTGTAAAGTGTTTAAAATGTTCAAAACAAAAATCCTGTTTTAGGTGTTAATATAACATGTATGTCATATCTTAACTCTTTCTCATCCGAATTTGAAAAAAAAAATACAACACTAACATGTGTACTGGCATAATTTAACATTTTTCAAAATATTTTTTTACAAATAATTCAAGAGTTATTTTGTGATTTTTTTTAAAGCCACTGTGATTGTGAGGGGTAAAATCCTTTTTGAAAAAAGTTCGTATGTAGATAAATGAATAATTTTTGTAAGCTTTTAAATAAATTTTATATTTACATAATTCATGAATAAAATAAATAAACAAAAACTATTATTACTAGTACATTTTTATATACTAACAAAAATGTAATGAAATCTAAAAAAAATACCTTTATAATATGGTGAAAACAGCTCCCTCTGATGACAGGATTTTAATAGACACGAACACGGCAGTTTGTTTACAGTATAAAGCTTGCTCGCAGTGAACCCAACAAAAGGAAAAAATAATGTTCCCAGAAGAGATTCACTAAATAAATTTTTAAAAAGCCATAAGTAAATAGGGTCAGTAACATACTTAGCAAATAATTTTCAATGTTTGTATTGTTTTAAAACAACTCAATTGAAAAAGGGTTAAGA
>NW_028280705.1:0-22968 GCF_059751315.1 Micrasema longulum | reverse complement strand
TCTTTCATTTTTTTGTATTGTGTCTCTTTGTATGAATAAATATAAATATAATACATCTTGTCGTATGTCCCTGGGTTCTGCCTGCTTTTGACATGACCAGTCTTAAGATTTTTGTTGATCTGATCATTCCACGTCTTCCTTGGTCGTCCACGTCTTACGTTACCTTCCATTCTTGTCAAATGCAACCTGTTTTACCATTCTTTCGTCATCTATTCATTCTACGTGACCGAACCATCTCAGAGACCCCTACTTAATTTTATTTATTTATTTTAAATTCAATTCAATTTGAAATTACAACAAGGATGGACAATACCTTAAATAAGGGAATATGGAGGTCTAGGCATTTACAGGGCTTTTGACCTGTCATTGGCTGGTTTCAGTGGCCACTTTACACTCTGTGTAACATTCACCATTTTGCCCATGTTTGAACATCCACATTTCTTAAATTCTTCCATTTGTTGATTTTAGTGATGTTCAAACATAGGCAAAATGGTGAATGTTACACAGTGTGTATAGTGGCCACTTAAACCAGCCAATGACAGGTCATAAGCCCTGTAAATGCCTAGACCTCCACATTCTTCAATTCTTCCATTTGTTGATTTTAGTGGTGTTCAAACATAGGCAAAATGGTGAATGTTACACAGTGTGTAAAATGGCCACTTACACCAGCCAATGACAGGTCATAAGCCCTGTAAATGCCTAGACTTCCACATTCTCTTATTTAAGGTATCCTCCATCCCTGTTGTAATTTGTTAAAAAATAAATATGCCGAATGCTACATACCACACACCTATGGCCCGCGTGTGTCGGGAATATAATATATACTGCCATAACAATAAAATTGTCATTTTTCATGATACTCTCTCAGCTTTTGCGAATAATCTCTTAGGAATAAATCTTATTTAATAGGTACACAAGTACAACTTTTTTCTATTGCATTGTATCCTGTAAAAAAATTATGTTAAAAAAAATAAAATAATTAAATTAAATCTTAATAAATAAATATATTTTGTGTAATTCTATAATTGAAGATATACTCGTATATGCATGTAAAATTGTATCGACGAATGCTTTCAGATTGTATATTTTCTAGGATGTATCTTTGTTGAATTACCTAATAAAATAAAATAAAATAAATAAAACAAAATTTAATAGAATAAAATAAATAAAAAAATACTTAAAAAAATAAATAAAACAAATAAAAAAATAAAACGAAATAAAATAAAATAAAATGTAATAAAATATAATAAAATAAAATAAATTAAAATAAAATAAAATCAAGTAAAAAAAAAACAAAAAAAACCAAAACTAAAATAAAATATAAAAAAAATAAAAAAATTAAACATTTCTCCACAATATTTATATTGATTTTGAAAATACAATTAATTATTTTAAATCCATTTAATATATTTTTATCGGTATTCCTAGCATGTGATATTTACCTATTCTCAGAACGGGGGTATGAATCCTAACATCTTTATTGTTTTACAACTGATTCATTTATATATACGCCCAATGGGCATTTTTAAGGACATATTTATGCATAGAAAATTATTATAAAGGAAAGTAGAAAGACACAGTGGTTTATAGTAGACGTTGTGGGAGTGGAAGCGGGAGAGAGGTGTTTATAATTAAAATTGCTTCAGTGATCGTTTGAAAGAAAACAACATGTTATCAAAGAAATCAAGACTGGTATGTTTGTTGGCAGACCTGAGAATTTTGGGCATAGAGGAATAAAAACCATAGTTAGTTCTATGATTATCGGTATGAAAAAGTAAGTTTTGTCTGCGGTTTCTAGTTGGAATATTTTATAATTTTATTGAGCTCAGTAGTTCAGGCGCATCAAAGAGTGAGTTGAGAATTTTAAACAGGACTATAAGGTCGAATTTATTTCGACGGTCTTAAAGAGAAGATATATTTAAGCTATAGTCATGAAGTAGTGTAGAATGACAGTTGTCAGCAAAAGTGACGACATAACTTTGTAGTAACATCTAAGGAGTGATGTATATTGACACACGAAAAATCATTCGTATCTGGCATGTTAATTTATTTTCTTAATTCAATGCTTTAATTAAAAAAATAATATATACATATTTATAAATCAACATAATTTTATGAAATCAACTTTAAAACTAAAATAAACCTAATTATTAACGATAGGACAAATTGATCAATGTAAATCAATCGAATAAAAAATAAATCATTTTTTTGTTGTTCATGAAAAAAAGTACTTTATTATGTCTTATTTTTTAGTAAATAATTGTCTTAAACAAACTATAATAGGCTTGTTTTTGCGTTTTCATATCAATTTTTGAAACAGAGTTTCACGTTTGCACGAAAAAACTGATAAAATCGATTTGATCGGAACATGATCAGTGATCAGTAATTTTCCATCATTAGTGACATTAGTTTGGCAGCTGTCATTTAAATCAAGCTATATTTTAAGGACTATAGTTTCTAGCTCATTATATGTATGTTGGTCTCTGGATAAGCCTAACCTCTAGCCTATTTTCCTGATTGCCACAATCTTATATTATGGTAAATAATTTAGCATAAAACTAGTAAAAATAAGCATAAGTATATTATTAGCATAGTAACTTAGCGCGCTAATAATTTATAATTGGACTTTGATAAGAATTAGTAAAAAAATATGACAGATATGGGTTGTATTATGTAGTACGTCAGTACTTAGAATGACTTGTATGAAACCGGTTTCACGGCTTCGCCGCGTATAATTCCATTAACTTTATTCATAAAATGATTACTCAGTTATACTGCGTACCTACGTAACGGGAACGGAAGTTTGCTTAATGCAAGAGTGTGTACGAAGCGAGTCATAAAAAACTAGTAACTTACCCATATTATTTATTGTACTTTAGATAGTAAACTCTCCTATCGTGAACACGTTGAAAATATTGTATACAAATCTTTAAAACAATGTTTGAGTGTGTCCAAATGCTTGCAGACTGGCTGGATTTCCTCCCTAGGGAGTTATTCGTATTTTAATTTTATTTAGTAAAGTTTATTTTGGCTTAAATAAGTAATTTTACGTTTTGGTGGAGATCTCTAAAATTGCTTCTCATACCCATATTGATCGCCAACTGTTTCCTTAGTAAATAAATATTTTTCTCTCACGCGGCTTAATAATCGGTCGCCGGCCCCTCGTCAAAGAGTGTCTAATGAGTTTTTAATTGCGCTGTTGCGGCCTTGTGGCACCTGACGGGCTCTGGGTTCAAATCCCGGGTTCAAATCCCAGCTCCATCAGTGAACTGTATTGAATTGCACAATGTTCCGAGTATGTCCAAAGGAGTTATTAATCTTAGAAAAGAAGGACATTACTACTGCTACTACTACTACCATCCCGCCATTTCCTCGAAGGGGTAGGCTGAGAGAATGGACCGCCATACACGTCCATACTGGAATATATTCCTAGCCATACATTCCCCTCGGTTCTGTCTGCTTTTGACATGACCAGGCTTAAAATTTTGTTTTATCTGATCATGCCACGTCTTCCTTGGTCGTTCTCGTCTCGCGTTACCCTCCATTTTCGCCATATATACTTGTTTTACCATTCATTCGTCGTCCATTCGTTCTACATGACCAAACAATCTCAGAGACCCTTTTTTAATCTTATCAGTTATACTACACTCAGATTTATACTCTCGCCTGATTTCATCATTCATAACCCTGTCATACATCGATTTCTCACACATTCGTCTAAGAGATCCCATTTCAACTGCGTTCACTCGGCTATCATCCCTTCTGTGCACATGTGGCTGCAATCTCACCCACATGATAAAAATTTCAGCCATTTTACTTCACAAAAGTCGAAAAAACAGATGGAAGAGTTGAGGAAATGTGGATGTTCAAACATAGACAGAATAGTGAATGCTTCACAGTGCGTAAAGTGGCGACTCAAACCAGCCAATCACAGGTCGTCAGCCGTGTAAATTCTTAGACTTCTATATTCTCTTCCATGTTTTCCCTCTCTGTTGCAACAAGTTTAGATCAAAATATCTCCCTTTTGAGGAAATCCAGCTATTTTGCAAATATTTGGACATAGGTACTCAAAACATCGTTGAACCATACGTCAGAGACAGACAGGTCATAAGCCCTGTTAATGCCTAGACTAGCATATTCCCGCCTCAAAAATGTTTTCTCTCTCTGTTGCAACAAATTTATTTATTTATTTTATTGAAATGAATAACCACACAGGTAGTGCTTCAAATATAAAACATGTTTTTTTTTATTATTTGAAAAAATAATACCTGCGCGTCTTCAAAAAATTGGGCGCACGCGAAATGTTAGTGATAAAAAGATTGGTGTCATTTTTCTAGGGAAGTAATGACAAAAGAAATGGAACCCAGGACTTAAACAGAACAACAATAAAACAGGAAACATATGTTTTATGCAGTTTTTTACATATCGCAGTAGCGTATGGCGAATATTTCTAAACTCTTGTGGGGCATTATATTTACAAAACTAGTCAAAATTATCAAAGCCCTTCACTCAAATAGAGAATGCCAAATCAGAATCAACGATGTTGTCACAGATTGGTTTGAGGTCGCCACTGGAGTTCGCCAAGGTTGCGTCCTTGCACCGTTCCTTTTTATAATCCTCATGGACTTCATCTTAAGGAAGTCGATTCCACTAGATCTAGCAATATCCATCTCCTCCTTCCAAAGACTCTGCTACCTAGAGTATGCCGATGATGCGGTTATAATTGACAATTCTGTCAGGGGTCTTCAGGCCACTGTAGATATAGGTTCTCCGCATGTATGGGTTTAAAAATCAATAATTCACAAACCCATATACTGTGTAACACTTCACGCCCTGATGCCTGAAATCTCCTGACGGTCAAACCAAGACATCGAAAGGGTTGAGAGTTTTGATTACCTGGGAGTATATGTTCCGGAAAATGGCAGCTTTCAAAAATAACTAGGAGTGCGGCTAGGAATAGCAGGCGCCACATTTAACAATATAAAGCCTGTCTGGAGATCGGATATTCACTTGTGAAAGTTGTGAAAACCAAATGCCGCCTATATAACGCCTATATAACACCTATATAATCTTGGGTGTGCGGTGGTTTGACTTTGTGAGGAATGAAGGAATAAGAGAACGGACGCAGCGAACTCCGGTGACAACTATTACCAAGCGGAAGCGATACGGTTGCCTAGACCATAAACTGCGGATGCCCCCCGAGAGCCTTAACCACGCTTGGCTTTTTTACAAGAAATCAGGTTCTCGACGTTCTGGACGTCCACTGCTGACTGTTCGTCGGCAGTTCGTGTCAGAACTACGCGACGAGAACCTGACTTGGGGGGACGCAAAGGAGCTAGCAGCCGACAGAGAGGCTTGGAGGATCTTTGTGGATACCATATGCTCCAACTAGGGAGCGGACATGGAATGATGATTATGATTATGAATTTTAGAATATTCTGTCTTTCGATTGAGGTTACACGATGTCACATAACCACTGTAAAGAATTCTTTTAAGAGTTAACAATTATAGTCCTTAAAATATAGCATGATTAGAATGACAGTTGTCAGAAAAAGTGACGACATAACTTTGTAGTTACGTCTAAGGAGTGATTTATATTGACACACGAAAAATCATTCGTATCTGGCATGTTAAATATTTTTTTTAATACAATGCTTGACATATAAATCAACATGAATAAATCAATTCAGCTTTAAAACAAAAAAAAACTAAAATAAACTTAATTATTAACGACGTTCTTATAAGGTTACATCAGTTTGTAAAAAACGTTAAGAGAAGGGACAAATTGATCAATGTAAATTGATCGAATGAAAAAATAATTCATTTGATGTTGTTCATGAAAAAAGTATAAATGTCTTTTTTTTTGGTGAATAATTGTCTTAAACACACTATAATAGGCTTGTTTTTGCGTTTTTAAATCAATTTTCGGAAACAGAGTTTCATGTTTGCATGAAAAAACTAATAAAATCGATTTGATGGGTACCTGATCAGTGATCAGTAATTTCCCAGTACTATTGACATTAGTTTGACAGCTGTCATTTTAATCAAGCTAAATTTTAAGGACTATAATTTACTTTTTTTAAAAGCACTGAACTTTTTTAATGATTTCTGCTAAATTAACTTTATGACTTTTCAGTTATAAAATATTTTTTAAAACGCCATACGAATTCAACAAAAGATGCAAAATATATTTTAAATTACCAAACAGAACACATGTTCTTTTTTTATAAATTCAAACAATAAATAAGAACGGATGTATTTTTCTTTTCACAGTATAGAACATTCAAAATGTGGGTGTGTCGAGTACAGGAATTGGGGTGGAACGCTTTAGGAGTTTTTTAACGTTTGTGAAGTTCATTTTTACCCCGACAATGTCAAGTAACGCCCAGTTACTTCCATTGACGGCGCGTCATGAATTTTTAATTAACGCATGATCAAAATTAAAATTAAGATTCTGATAATAAACCACGTCTTAACAGCACACAATATATTAACTAATAGTGTAATTTAATTTATAATAAATGAATTAATAATAAGGTTAAATATGTTTTTTCACCCAACACGATGTGTATATATATATGTTTGGATATATGTGTATATGTATGTATGTAGTATGTATGCGTGTATGTGTATATATGTATTTTATTTATTTTTTTTTTTTATTATTTTATTTAGAAAACATACAGTCATACAAAATCAGTATTAAAAACAACAATTTTTTAACATAAAAAGACCAATTAAGTTTTCATAAATTAAAAAGATATAAACATTAAATGTGACAAAAAATAAAAAATAAATAAGAATTTTAAGTGAAAAAAGGATAATTGTTGACATTTGCGTTTTCCATGGAGGTAATAAATTAAAATAAATAAAAATACCGAATGTACACTTCGAGCCATCCACGCACACACATGAACGCACATATAAAACATACACAAACATATACATTACATGCGGCACATATACATAGCATAAACCACTCAAGATGTACATTCAGCAACTATCCCAAATAATCGACCCCATGAAGAAATTTTCTGTACAAATGCAACGTGCAGTTAAAAATGTCTACATCAATACTGAGTCCGTTATAATTTCTACAGGTACGTCTAATGAATGAATTCGAGGTATAATTGTTTTTACAAATTAGTACATAAAAAAGGGAATTTAATCTAGTATAGCGAAGAGGACAACGGAAACCAATATTATATATATTTAATTTTATTTTTACATTTAACGTAAACTGTACTTTTTTTTTCTTTTCTTCTCTTTCGGGCTATAACTGTTTTTCTATTTTTTCAATATTATTTATTTGGGAAACATATTCAAAAATCATATTTGCCGCAACAAATCGGTTTCTTAGAACAGGCATTTGCCCATATAGGAACCGATTGCAACATTAGGCATACTAATATTTCTGGCTTGCCGACCCTTCATATACTGAGCCTACTCCTAGTACGAGCAGAATTTGCCAGAGTGTTTTTTGTGCCATTTTTGTAACAATGAATGTATAAACTAATAAATGAACAAGATAAAAATAAATAAAAACTACTATGCAAAAAAATAAAATAACCCAGTGGATTGTCAAATTAGGAAGAAAAGTAACTGAAAGCTTATTAAACTAGATTGCAAGGTAAATAATATTGATAATAATAATATCCACGAAAATTTAAATCCTATACAATACAAAGACAAGAAGGATAAAATTTATATATATATATATGTATGTATGTGTATGTGTGTGTATATATGTATGTATGTGTATATGGGTATGTGTATATGGGTATATGTATATGTATGAATATATGCAAGCATACGGCTCCACTGTGGAATCATCTCCCATCCACTATCAAAGATGTTACTATAGTAGATATCTCTGTTTCAATCACGTCTAAAGAAACATCTCCTTTCTCTTCCTTAATCTTTCCTCCTTTCCTCTTTATTTCCCTTTCCATTGAGTAAAAATATTGATTAACGTTATTTACATACATATACATATACAGTTATTTAAATTTTTGTATATCTTGACCTTTTTTATATATTTTTTATACTAAATATGTTTTGTAACTTTAGCTGGTTGGAATTAATTGCCATTTGGTAATAAGCCAGTCAATGCAATATTTACATTATGTTCGAAAATTTAAATAAAAAAATGAAACTGTAAAACCATTTGTTAACTCTCCGTGGTGTAGTGGTCAAGACGCTTGACTCACACACGGAAGGTTCCGGGTTCGATTCCCGGTGAGAACACAAAAATTCAATGTGAGTTTTCTCAAGCCGGGTGTTCTATGATGTAATTCACAACTGTAATTGGGCCTCGTGGCCTGTTGTTGTGCAAAAAAAAAACGAAAAATGAAATTTGTGTGGCTGTCCGCTAATTCAGCAACACATCTATACATATACCTTACACAAGAAAGAGCACGAAGATACAAGTCGTAACAAGGAAGACAGAGACGCTGTTCTGCGATGGGTTGATGACAGTGATGGGGGACGCACGCACGTAACATAAGCGGCGTATTTGCGGCTAAATTATATTTTTATTTGTACAAAGTATGGAAAACGAATTATCAAACAGGATGCCTCTATTTTTTTTCAAATTTCTGAACTTTAGAATATTCCGTCTTTTACTAGTGGCAACACGATGTTACATCACCGCGCGCAAGGGGATTATTTACGACCAATTGACGGGCGGAATCAACTGGCATTTTTTTGCGTATGCATTTGATTTGTCTCAGCTGGTAGAATTTGAGCATCAGTGGTCGTAGTTGGCGCGTTCTCCTATCTTGTTTGCGGACCGCGGTGATAGTCCCTCCCAGTATACAATCGATCAGGAATCTTCGCAGTTTTATGGTGAAACATAGATGAACGATTTCTGTATAACTTTGGCGTGTCCAAGGCAGAGCGGCATGAAAATGACAACGCTATATTCGAATGTACACAGCGTTACTGGGAATTCCGTGATTGAATCAAAGAACAAAAAAAACTGTTAGACGTCACGGAATGTCGTGTCACTGACAGTAAACACGCACATACAAGGGACATCCATGTAACAAGAAGCTAGGAAAGTCTCAACCATTAAAAATGCATCAGTCCAAATACTTGGGTACATAGATTATGTGGGGACAATTGCAGGAAACATTAAAAAATACTTTGAATTCTATCGTGAATTGAAAAATCAAAACCAGTCCCTCAAAATAATGGTGTATGTATGGTGAATAGACAACTACTACTACTACCATCACGCCATTTCCCCGTAGGGGTAGGCAGATAGAATGGACCGCCACACACGTCTATCCTGGCATACAATCCTAGCTTCTTCCACATTCATACATCTTGTCATACATGTCCTTCGGTTCTGTCTGCTTTTGACATGACCAGCCTTAAGATTTTGGTTTATCTGATCATGCCACGTCTTCCTCGGTCGTCCTCGTCTCACGTTGCCGTTCATTTTCGCCATATATACTTGTTTTACCATTCTTTCGTCGTCCATTCGTTCTACGTGACCAAACCATCTCAGAGACCCTTTCTTAATCTTATCAATTATACTTGACTCAGATTTACACTCTCGCCTGATTTCATCATTTGTAACCCTGTCATACATTGATTTCCCACACACTCGTCTAAAAGATGGCATTTCAACCACGTTTACTCGGCTTTCATACTTCCTCTGCCAGTTCCATGTTTCACTTCCATACATAAGTTTTGGGACTAAAAATCCGTTGTGCACTGCCAGTATAGCTTCGATTGACATGTTTTTATTAGAAATTACTGTGCTTAGTGCTCCGTTCATTTTGTTGCCCGCATTCACTCTTCTTTCAACATCTTTTTCAACTCTTTCATCTCTTGAAAACATGCTTCCCAGATAAACAAATTCTTCTTCCTTTCCGAGGCGGGATCTGGAGCGTGCGGCCGCGGTCTCAATTTGAAACTAACACTGTATTCCTTCACTGTCATACTGGGAAATTAATAAACGATGATTGTGCTGACCATGTGTATTTGATTAATCACAAATTGACAATACTGCAGTGAGGGGTACAATGAAAGCTTTGAAAGTTTCTTTGTTTTGTTATTTCCGCGGTTTGATTGTAAAGAAATATTAAATTTTCACTTAATCCGTTTTTAAAAATTGATAGTGTTTTGCGAAACTGAAGGAAGACACAAGTCTTTATGAACGGTTTTGGGAAAGGGGTGGATGCTTTCATTGCTGCGTCTGTTCTCAGACTTAAAAAAAAAGTCATGAAATAGAGTTACCTTGTTCCTAATATTGTCTTCAAGCACTTAGACTCAAAACTCAGAGTTGTGTTTTGAGTTTTCAGTCGTCAGGATTCATACCCTTACACGAATACTGGCATTATTCTTCTTCTTCCAAGTCGGTCCCTCAATGCTGAGGATTGTGATCACCATGCACACTTCTGATTAGTCTGTTTCACCTCAGCCCGACGAACCGACTCATCGAATTCTAGCCCCGTAGCCTCCTTTATCGTCTAACAATATGTCCAAAGAAAGACAGTATCCTTCTCAAACACACCACTGAGAGATGAGTTGAAATATGGATCTCTTCCAGTATCATTAGTATGCATTCGAACTGGCATTATACTAGAGTTATATCGAACAATATGCAATTTTTTTTGACCGAGTATAGACTAGAGTTGCTGACAACACGCATCATGTTAAAGGTTGCTCCAGCAATTCCTAGGCGGGTTGCGAGCTCTTTGTGCATGCTTCCATCCTCATCTATGTGAACTCCCAAGTATTTGAAGATGTCAACTTTCTTGATCCTCTGCTTATTTTTATGGAGAGGCTATTTATCGCACATTATCTAGATATAATAATAACAGAATTTTCCTGCAGTCTGTTAACGATTTCCTGCAGATCATCAAGCTGCAATGGGGTCCACATATAGCTAGTTTATCGAACATACTTAGTTTTGCAGCCTATTTATTTATTTTATTTTATTTGGAAAATCAACAGTTCTACATACCTATTTACAGTAAACAAACAGATATAGTGTATAAACTCAAAACTAATAACAGATTTCCACAAAGTCTACAAAGTTAGTAAAGAAAATATATTACATATTAAATAAATACATTTAAGTTTATACATATAAAAATGTTATTTTCTGTACTCGTAAATATTTTTCAATAATCAAAGAATTTTGTATTATTTTAAGAACAGTAAGGTATTGTTAATTGGGCGGGATTAGGACAAGAATGTTTGAAGAGAGGATAAGGAGGGGAAGGGAGATGTACATATTTATTATTATAATGTCTACTAAGTTACATAATGCATTTTTAGTGTAAATTTTAAATCTGACAGAGTGATGTTTGTGTAATCTATATATTTAAATTTTGTATTGTACACTGAAAAAGTCCTACGAAAAAAAGCATTTTTAACATACGATGTTTTACTTATTGGTACATGAAACAGGTGGTACCGTCTACAAATCCTGGCTGGCACATGTATAAATATTTTTTTTAAAATAACATAAAATAAAATAAAATTAAACAAGATAACATACAATTAAATAAAATAAAATATAATTAGATGAAATAAAACAAATTTAAATTTAATAAAATAAAATAAAATAAAATAAAATAAAATAAAATAAAATAAAATAAAATAAAATAAAATAAAATAAAATAAAATAAAATAAAATAAAATAAAATAAAATAAAATAAAATAAAATAAAATAATAAAAATAAAAAAATAAAAAAATAAAATAAAATAAAATAAAATAACATAAAATAAAATAAAATGAAACAAAATAAAAAAATAAAATAAAATCTCCAGACAGCCTTCATACTATTGAATGTGGCAGGTCATTTGCCCTGTAAATGCCTAGACTTCCATATTTTCTTCTCGGAAATGTTTTTCCTCTCAGTTGCAACAAATTTAGATATTAAATAAACATCATTAGATTTAAGAGTCGAGTTTGGTAAAGGAGTAGGTATAGCGTATAGCAGGCTGCTCCTTTAAATAGCGGTTTGAGGGTGCGGCGCTAGACTTTGCCAGGACGCGTGCCGTGGATACTTCTAAGTAAACGCCAACTCGATAAACAATGAATTTTTGTTGCCTGTAAAATCGATCTGGGGACTGTTGCCAACTGCTAACAGCATGGCAAACGCACTCCGCACTGAAGTGGAGTATCATTGTGATAGAATTCGTATCAAATGAAGAATACATCTGTACTATTAAGGGCCCCTATGCTGTATTAGGTACTCCTTCGACCCATTTCCACCACTCCAGAGTACTCAAATTCTGTATCGAGTCTTGACAGGGGCGGAATGAGGAATTTTAATCGAAATTGGATACAAAAATGTTTTCTTACGCGCGGTAAAAATTAGAGCATTATGCCCTAACAGTAGAGTACTACGTATATATTTGTTTATTCATATTTGGATAATTTATACAGCGCCGTTTTTGTGAAAATCACCTCAAGGGCGCTGTACAATAAATAAATATCCCAGCACGTCTCGCAGCTACAGAGCGCATGGACGGTTAGGATTCTTGTTTCTCGTCTCCAGTTACGATATATAGGAGCTAGATTACACGTCTTGCAGCTACAGAGCGCATGGACAATAAGAAATCTAGCCCCTATTTACATTTCTTTTTTTTTTGACAATGGAGTTTAGAGTTTTAGCGATATTTTAAAAAATGAAATAAAAAACAAATTTATAAAAATAGAAGTTAGATAGCAACAAGTCTTGCAGCTACTGAGCGCATGGACGGTTGGAATTCTAGACCTCATTTACTAAATTTGGATATTTGATAGTTCATAACATTTACCTATTGAAGCTAGATTACTAATCGTCTTGCAGCTACAAAGTGCATGGACGAGCGAAATTCTGGCAACTTAAAATTATCAATAAACTTACAAAAACAAACATTGAGCATAGTAGTAAATTTGTAAAGTGTTCGTGCTAAAAAGTAAACAATAAAAAACCTAACAGATAAATGTATATTTACAATGTATATTGTACAATGTATATTTCCAATATTATTTTTTTGTTACATCTATCTATCTATCTAACTAAGCCAAAGTGGCATATTATATTTCCTGATTTAAAATTGAGGGTATGATAAACTAATGAAGTGAGATTTTAGTTGGTATCTGAACTGACTGGGACTGTCGATGATTCGTAAGTTTGAAGGTAATCGGTTCCAGACAGAGGGGCCAGCAACGGCAAAAGCACGATCTCCGAATCTAGTGTTTGGGGAGCGCCGGATTTCGACAAGTTTTTCTCTTCCTGAATCAAATGCTGACCTAAGAGTAGATTTTCTTTGACGTGTATTTTCCCTAATACAGAGTTCCAAAAAGTATCTTAGAGCCATTTCATGAATACGGTCATTTGCTCAAATATTGACCGGAATGACAGCGGACCACCCCGCTATCACCGCTCATTATACCTCCCACAAGAACATAATCATGTTAACAGATCTGCAGTCAAAAAAATGATATACTATATATTAAACTCGTATTATATTTATTATATAATATGGAAACTTCACTGGTCCATTAGAGTTAAGTCTAACTGTGTAAAATATAAAACTATGTAACTGTACTGTATGTTTCCTAAATAAAAGAAAATAAAATTAAAATAAATAAAATACCTTTTGCAGTTAATATAAGCCTTGTACATGATAAGAAAGGCAAAAAATAAGCAACTCCCATACAGAAAATATAAAAAGGAAATAATAATGATGACGTATCCCATGTACACACCGCAGTCGCAGAAGAGTTTCGCTGACGTCAGTGACAAAAATGCGTTAAACGGATGACCGGATTCGTCCCTGTTACAAACAGTGAATTGAAATAAAGTTTCGTATCAACCACCTGTTATTAAGCCGAGTATAGTAGAGGTACCCATTCTATTGAGTCATATATTTATATATATTACACTACACACATGTCACATCGGACGCACTATACAAAATACGAACTATAATTTTTCATACACATCCATCTATATAATAATTATCGCATTCAACATAGGACCTTGTTGAACACAATAACAATAATGGTTTCACGTATTCAAAAGGCATTTACATATTACAACAGAGATGAAGAGCATTTCAGAGAAGGTAATATGAAAGTCAAGGAATCTACAGGGCAGTTTTAAGTGGCCACTTTACACGCTGCGTAACATTCAATATTCTGTCCATAATTAAACTTACCATCACGCCATTTCCCCGTAGGGGTAGGCAGAGAGAATGGACCGCCATACACGTCTATCCTGGCATATATTCCTAGCTTCTTCCACATAATTACATCTTGTCATGCATGCCTGTCTGCTTTTGACATGACCAGATTTAAGATTTTGGTTTATCTGATCATGCCACGTCTTCTTTGGTCGTTCTCGTCTCACGTTACCGTTCATTTTCGCTATATATATTTGTTTTGCCATTTTTTCGTCGTCCATTCGTTCTACATGACCAAACCATCTCAGAGACCCTTTCCAAATCTTATTAGTTATACTTTACTCAGATTTACACTCTCGCCTGATTTCATCATTCGTCTATATTCCTTCAATTCCTTCATCTGTTGATGTTTCGCGAAGTTAAAGAGCTGAAACCTTTATTTATGCGGGTGAGATTCATCTAATTGAATTATTTCACCTACATACTAGGCAACGCCTGAAATTATATATTTTAATTTTTTTATATTTCTTAATGGAGCTGGTGGATTTTTCAACAATATTTTCAGTTTGTCAAAATTTTTGTTGAAAGGGACTGGATTCAACTCCCTGAGAGCTGTTAATATTGACATATTACAACAGAGATGAAGAACAATCCAGCCCTTGTCAACAAAAATTTGGACAAAAATAAAATTTTGTTCATAAACCGCAGTGTCGAAGAGCGAGACACCTTTATTATTGTGAAGAGATTCATCTGATCAAATTATTTAACATATAGGCAACACCTCAAAACGATTTTCCAATTTTCAAACTTCATCTAGGACCAGTTGATTTTATTACAATATTTTGAGATTGTTCAAATGTTTGCAGACAAAAGACTGGATTTCGCCGCCCAGGAAGTCATTAAGATTAACACATTGTAACAGAGATAGAGAACGTTTTACAGGTGGGAGAGTCTAGACATCTACAGGTCTTATGACCTGTCATTGACTTATTCAAGTGGCCACTTTATACACGGTAGCATTCACCATTCTGTCTATGTTTGAACATCCACATTTCCTCAACTCATTCATCTGTTGACTTTTGTGGAGTAAAAGAGCTGAAACCTTGTATCATGTGGGTGAGATTCATCCGGCTGAACCAATTCACCTACTAGGCAACGCCTGAAAACGATTTTCCAATTTTTCATACTTCTTCTTTTACCAGGTAGTTTATTCATGGCATACGTGGATGTTCAAACATAGGCGGAATGGCGAATATTACATGTGTAAAGTGGCCACTTAAACCAGTCAATGACAGGTCATAAGCCCTGTAAATGTCTAGACTCCCATATTCCCTTTTCAAAAATGTTTTTCCCATCTGTTGCAACAAATTTAAATATGAACAACTCCTTAGGGAGAAAATTTAGTCAGTCTGCAAGCATTTGGGCATACTGAAAACATTGTTGAAGTCAAAGTAAATTTAAACCCGCTAATGACAGGTCATAAGCCCTGAAATGCCTAGACTTCCATATTCTCTTCTTTAAAATTTTCGCCATATCTGTTGCAATTTGTTGACAATTACCTCATACGAGTAAAGGAACGATCAAACATTGTAATTTGGACGACCTTTTAAATTAATATTCCGCGTCCAAGCTACTAAGAATCAATGCCAGGACCTCAAGAACGGTAGACGAACGCGCAAACCCCTACACTACGAGGCGGACATTATATCAATTCGATTTTCTCATTCAGGATTTTTACTTGAGAGCAGACGTCGTGTTGAAAACTCACATCCTGGGTTCAGGTTCAATTATATTCCATACACAAAACTGTATTTTTCTTCCATCTGGACACGACGAAATGCACACACTTATGCATGTACATTTTTATTCTTGCCTTTATTTTATTTATGCACTTGAGATTTTTTAAATATCTGGGAGCCGAGTAGCGCTTACCATCTGTATGCTTGCAACGGTAAATATATCCACTCTAGTCCAAAAGATGCGAACAAAGGCGTACAACAGGGACGGCACCTCGGCCCCACACTAAATTACTTATTCATTTATTTTTTCATTAATTTTTATTGTAACATAAATTGATACACGTATTTTTTCTATGACAATCTACTTTATATATTTAGTTAATCTTAAAACTGTAACTTTCCAAAAAAGAGACTAGCTATTGTGCTTGAAGAGTGGCTTACACTGTTATAGTTATCTAGTAATTTGAAATTGTATAATTTCAAATATACATTTGAATAATTAAAAAAAAAAAAACAAAGAAAGAGGAAAACAGAAAATACTCGTACAGTAATATTAATTAAAATACGATTGCTGGTTTTACTAGGATTAACAAAAAAAAAATAATTTATAATAGTTTCTTTTTATATTATAGCAATCAAAAACATTTTTTTACTTTGTAGTATAACATTTTACACTCATATGTTTATAAATTTGTATAAACTACTTTAATTTCGAGTTACACTTCTACCGGTTTCGAGGTTACTACCTCATCGTCAGGAATTAAATGAACTATTTGCGCGAACAACTACACGCGTTGCTATTTACATTATAAAATATTGCATTAAAGAGACAGAAAAATTAAAGAAAGAGAGAGAAAGAAGATAACATGAATCATAACGGGAATATTTTTGAAAGAAGACTCGAAGTTAAATTTAATGTATTTTATATTATTTTAAGTTTTTAATTAATTGCTTTACGAATTTCTATTGTTTATTTTTCATTATCATTTTTATTCCTTTGAAAACAAAACTCATTAATTCGATCAATTGCATTTTATTTACCTGTCCAGAAGCATACATTAAGAATACATGTGAAATAGTACTCACGTATAAATTATTTTGTAAAAAGAGTAAAGAAAAATCTATCTCGCGGTTGGCACGTTCGCTTACCATAATCGAGGTCCCGGGTTCGATTCCTGGTAAGTCTGAAGTATGAAATATTAGTTTAAAAGGTTTTGTAGATAACGTTTTTACCGTACGCGGACTGGCACATGAAACTAAAAATGTGTCTACGTAACTTAATGTAACATATATATGGAGGTAAACTGGATATGGATTTAAAATGCAGTGCCCTATTCATCATCTGGAGCACACCAGAGTATGTTCATTGATTGATATTATTACAGAGAAACTTTTGAAGAAGAGAATATGGGTTTCTAAGGAATAAAAAACCAATATTCGCCAATTTATTATTTATGATTTATCAATTTTTAAGCTGTTTTCAGAAAAAAAAATGTATAGTAGTGGGGATCAAACCCTAGATCTCCTGATCCGGAGTCCACGACGCTACCATTGGACCACCGTCCACCATTTACACTTCACACATTACGAAAAATTTACAATTTCGCCAATGTTAGAGCATCCGCGTTCCTTGAATAATTTACCATTTATTATTTATCGATTTTCATGATATAAAAGAAAAAAATAAATGAAAAGAAAATCACTTCGTTTATAACCAATTAAAATTTATTTTACAATCGATCGTTTTCGAAGCTACGCGAGCTTACGTATCAAGTTTTAATTTAGTAATAAACATTATTCTATTTTATAATTTAAAGTGCATACTAACGAAAATCAATACATTTTTAGTAATAAGTCTTACTTAATTAAAAATAATTATTAAATGGTTAGAACGAAGGGGGTCTTCATTTTCATTTTTATTATATAACGAATAACCACAAACTTGGTGCTTTAGATTTAAATCTTATGAAAAAAAAAACATGTTTATGGATGAAGGAGACGTCATTTCGAAATATTTGATGTTATTTAGTTGATTTAAAAAAAAAAACCTTTATTAATTTTTCATGTCGGTAATTTTTCCCCTCGACCAGTTAAGTCCATTGTTCGCGACATTTCAAGTGCGGCATTCACAGTGGCCGGTATGAAATTAATAATCACATTCCAATCGCGCGGGGTTCCGCGCTGGCGGCCAGCGCGACATGACAATGGGCGCGGTGACAAACACACGGCCGCGCGACTGTGAATATGCGCGGCCGAGGGTAGCGGTGCGTGGCGGAATTACAACAAATAATATAAAAATAACATAACTTATGAAATTTGTCCGGATCGGAAAAAACACATCTTTTGTAGCGTCGCTTGACGGGGCAGGGTGCCCTTAAAAAATAATTATGAATTTAATAATATTTTTAGTACCAAAAAGATTACTATTTGCTTAAACTACTTTAATTTTTAGATATACGTCTACCGGTTTCGAGGTTACTTCCTCATCTTCAGGACATTTTTTAGCGCCTCTATTTACATCATAAAATATTGCAAAAGGATTAGAAGAATATAATTCATCATCATTATTCCCTTTCCGCACCTAATGGTGCATAAGGCACGGAATTGGTACACCAATCGCAGCGTATTTGAACTATTTTGTCAAATGATCGTGAGATGATCAGTCGTACGCTTCAGGTGCTGGTCCAGGGACTATAAATATTCTAGCATAAAAACATATTTTATGTATACCATGCCGTAAATTGGAACTGAGACCTATTGCGCGATAGGCAAATGCGCTGACCACTACACGATGAGAAACTAACTTTATTTAAATTAATATGTGTATTACCCCATATTTTCAATCTCTTCTGTAAATTGTCAAAATAATATATTTATTATTATTTATTTGTGGTCACCCTATTGAATGCGCCAATAGAATGAACCGTCCCGTCACAGACGATGGACAGAGTTCCCCCTGTATTCATCTATATTATTTCTCAAAACATAATTATTTTATTGGTTCTATCAATGTATTTTTTTATGTCACTAAAATACTTTCCATGTGACTCCACCGTGTAACATTCACCATTCTGCCTATGGATAGTTGACTTTCATACTCACATATGGCATTTTCAATTATCTATATATGCTGGGTTTTGATGTTGCATTCGCATGCGTATTGGCCCATTATAGAAAATAGAAATATATCTGAAATATTTTATAGGATTAGTTTTCAAGATTGTCAATGGCGATAATTTTAAATATTTTTTTATTAGGCTTTCTATTGCAACTAGCTGGTAGAACCAAATATTAGTATATAAATTTTTAAACAAAATTATCTACTCGTATATTGATAGGTACTGATATCAATCCAGCTAGGAATAAAATCAAATCCCCAAAAAGCAAAAATAATATTATGCAATTTTATTTTATTAGTTTTATGTCCCGACTTGTTTGACTCTAGAAAATTCCGCGTTAAGTCGGGACTCTTCTATACTCAAATCACAACTTTTAAAAATATAATGACAAATCAATATACAAAATGATGTACATATCTAACAAAAATTTATACATGTCAAAAAATACAATACAGATAAGTTATTTAATAAAACATGATGTAGCATAGAATACTAAATTTTTTATTTATTTCTTTAATAATTTCATAAAAATAAAAATAAAATTATAAAAGTCATACGTTTATATGGTACAACATATAATTAAGTAATCATGTGTCTAAAATATATACATAATGGTGAATTAGTTACACAGTGTGTGAAGTGGCAGCTTAAACCAGCCAATGACAGGTCATAAGCCCTGTAGATGTCTAGACTTCTATATTCCCTTCTATAAAATGTTAAAATATAGGTCAGTAGAAAAAAATATAAAATAAATTACTGGTCATACGTTCTGTAGATGCCTAGACTTCTATATTACCTTCTCTAAAATGTTCTTCATTTCTGTTGTAATATGTTAATATTAACAGCTCCGCAGGGAGTTGAATCCAGTTCTTGTCTGCAAAAATTTGGACAAACTCAAAATATTGTTGATAAATCCACCTGGTCCACGAAGAAGTATAGAAATATAAAAAAATAATTTTTTAGGCTTTGCCTAGTATGTAGGTGAAATGGTTCAATAAGATGAATCTCACCCGCATAAATAAAGGTTTCAGCTCTTTAACTTCACAAACATCAACAAATTAAAGAATTTAAGGAATAAAGATGTTCAAATATGGGCAGGATGGTGAATGTTACACGGTGTGCAAAGTGGCCATATAAACCAGCCAATGACAGGTCATAAGCTGGCCTAGTAAATGTCTAGACTTCTATAAACAAACAAACAAACCATCACGCCGTTTCCCCGTAGGGATAGGCAGATATGATAGAACGCTATAACACTATATCTTGGCATAAAGACCTCGCTTCCTCTACATTCATACATCATCTTACGCACGCACGCCTACGAGTATTATTCCTACTTTTGAAATGTCCATCTTTAAGTATTGGATGGACTCGATCGTGCCATGTCTTTCTTGGTTTTCCTCGTCTTCTGCATCCATCAACGTTTGCATCGTAGATCCTTTTAGCCGTTCTTTCGCTATCCATTCGCTCCACATGTCCAAACCAACGCAGCGCCCCTTTCTTGATTCTGTCGATAATGCGTGTATCAGCCTTACACACTTCACGGATCTCGACATTTGTGCACCTATCATACACAGTTTAACACACATTCGCCCGAGGGATCGCATTTCGACAGCGTTCAACCTACTTTCATCATCATTTTTCCAATTCCATACTTCGCTCCCATACATTAAAGTTGGCACTAGAGCTCCGTTGTGAACTGCTAGATTAGCCTTCTGCGATAAACATTTGTTTGCCAAAGTAGATTTCAGAGTAGACTTTCTTATTACCTTCTATAAAATGTTCTTCATCTCTATTGTAATATTTTAATAAAAAAAATGGTTTAAAACAAGTCGTTTATATTTATTTTACTACCAAAGATATTTCTACAGGTATTTTATTTACCTAAAATATAAAATGTTAGTTTCCGTCGAAACCTGTCTGTCCACAGCGACTATTTTGATGTTCATATAATTAATTGCCGATAGATTCTCAGATAAAAGTGATCGAATGTGCGCAGTTGCATTTTTGTATCAATGTGCAATCTGCAGTATTTATGCACTCATAAACCTCAGGCTCTAAGTATGGCCTATTACACCCGGAGAGACCTTGGCATATTGAATAAAGGCGTAAAATGGCGAAATCTGCATCATGCCTTGTGAGTTAGTCATATCTTCGAATTGACGGACATCACAAGAAGCGTGGAAAATCTAGTTGAATGTGACGTAGAAAATTAGAGTTATTTCACACAATATTATTTTTGGTATGTGTATATATATTTACATATTTATACACACACAATTCTGGGTTTTATCCCAAGGGGGAGTAGGTATATTTTTATTTATATCACTACAGAGATGGGTAGAATTTTTGTTTCAAGATTATGGATATTCGAGCGTTTACAGGGCTTATGACCTGTCATAGGTTGGGTTCAAGTGGCCACTTTTATGTAGATACTACAACATTCCCGCTACCATACCCGATACTACAACATAACCGCTCCAAACGCGCTAGCGAAAGCTTTCCTTGTTTCATGACATATATACAAAAACCAAAAATGTCACCGATATGGATATTCGCTAATAAGCGGAATGGGGAATGTTGTAGTATCTACATAAAAGTGGCCACTTGAACCCAACCTATGACAGGTAATAAGCCCTGTAAACGCTCGAATATCCATAATCTTGAAACAAAAATTCTACCCATCTCTGTAGTGATATAAATAAAAATATAGAGTTATTTCATTCATTATATGGATGGATAAATTTTAAGATAAAGTAACATGGAAGTCTAGACATTTACAGGGCTTATGACCTGTCTTTGTCCGTTTTTAAAATATTTTTTATTATTTATTTATTCATACAAGTATTTATACGAGTATATTACAAAAAAATAATAATAACGTATTTTTTTATTTTATTTTATTTTATTTTTATTTATTAAGGAAAAACAACAGTTGTTATATAAGAATACAAAATATAAAAAATAGTACATACATCCAGTTAAAGCTTTTCACAAATATAATGAGAGAACATGTTACACAGTAAAGTGAAAAATAATATATTATATAAGACATAAAAAAAAAATCTTAAGAAGGTTAAGGGATGAGGAAATAGAGTCGAGGAGTGGAGAAGAGGAATTTTCATAATACAGTTGACCAATTCAACATTTTTATATTATAATAAAATAAACATTATTAAAGGAACATAAACTTATTACACACTGACAAATATTTTATTTTACATTGTTTCAAAAAGTTTTTTTTTGAAGTCACAAAATTTTGAATTAAAAATATGTAAATGGGGACAAAGTAAATTAAATTTGGAGCAGCTACGATAAATAAACGAGTTTTGAACATAATTTTTTTTGGGCAATAAATTATTAAAAAAACATATCCCAAACGTATCCCAAACTATGAAGCCAAGAGGCCTGTGTTGAGTTGGGATACAACATATTGGAAATTAAAAGCATGTACATGATTAAATATTGGCAAAAATATATCAAATTAAATTAATTAAATAGTAGCTTATGTGTAAATATATTAATTTTCCATACATTTTCTTGTATTTAAAAAATGAATTTATATATTTTTATTTGTATATACATGTTTATTCTGATCTTTCCGGCTGCTAATTTATATCTGATATTAATTGTTTTTATAAATGTAAATAATATTATTTAAGTGAGTATAAATATTATCTCCACCAACAAGCTACCCAAAGTGGCTTGGTGGGATTTTAGTTTTAGTAAAAATATAACGATTGACATTTTTTTAAATTATAAAAATGTATAATTATATTATTTAAATAAATAAAAAAAATATAAAAAATTACATCAACTTACATATATTTTAACAAACATCTGGACAACACGCTAAGTAGTATATAAATCTATGCAATATCTCGCAGCAGTCTCCTGCAATGGTCTCTTCCAAAACAAAAAAACCATCACGTCATTTCCCCGTAGGGGTAAGCAGAGAGGATAGAACGCCA
>NW_028280704.1:0-34247 GCF_059751315.1 Micrasema longulum | reverse complement strand
TAATGTGGTCTAACTGATCATTACGCAGTGGTAGTAGCGATCTTATTTAAAATCCAGAACCTGCTAACAAAATTATCATAAAAAAAACTATTGATTATGAATTTTTGAATCGTTTGGTTCCTCGAGAAAATTGGAATTCCAAGTTGGGATTTGTGTCTCAATAAACGTGACATAAATATATTGTAAATAAAATAAATGTTTAAAACAAAACCAACATTAATGTTATTCATATACACAGATAATCAAATTTAAATATGGGCGACGACGTTACAAAATGCCTTAGCTGTAAGCACAAGCATGTTAACTTCTGAACTTTTCCATAATTCTAAAATTAATAGCGTGAAGAACTTTATAAAGAAAATAAAAAAATATAAAGTTTGTGTATTTGCTTTATCATTTAATTAAACGTTCAAAATGTTTATTGATTTTTCCTTTTAACGATTTTCATATAAATTTGTATGGAGTGATCCGAGTAAATAATTATTTTTCTGTCGAACGTAAGACTGCAATAGGTAAATATCACGTTTTTTCAAACATTTTTAAAGTAATAAATGTCTATGAAATATTTTCCAGTAAAACAATCAATTATTAGTAGCATAAAAGATGTTTTTTTTTTTCGTAATTTTTAATTCCCGCAAAAATGGTCATTCCTTCGGCCACGCCTCTAATACGTTACAATTCATGTTTATTTGTTCCTTTCATTAAATTTTGTTGAAAACATTATCACAAATCTTGACTTAACAACCGAAGCCAAATATGTCGCGTTTTTCTACAAATGTATTTTTATTGAATTTCCTTTTTACATTTATAAATGAAAACATTTCTCCACAATGTCCATATTGATTTCGAAAATACAATTAATTATTCTCAATCCATTTGATATATTTAATTTGGTATTCGTACAATGTAATATTTCCCTATTCAGAGGCAATCCTCAAAAATGAGCATTCGGGTACAAAAACTCAAAAGGATATTATTTCTTTGTTAACTATTTCAAAGGGTATTTCTTATTCAGCAGGACACGCGAAATTATTTAACGCGAGACTTAAATTTTAAATACATCTGCCGATATATTAACCCTCTTTACCGGTCGAGGTACTTTACTTTCACTCGTTCGCTCTACGTTTTCACATATTTTGTAAGCGATGGTAAAATAATTGAACGAACGAACTGAAGCTTATTAGTTTTAAAAGGCTTTCATGCTGAAAGCTTTTTCAGCCGAGATATATTGGATTATGTCCTTCGAAGTGATCACTGCTTGGGGCCTAAAGAATTGAGAACGAAGAAGTCCGAGGAAATAACGTGAAATAATAAATGAAAAACGTTAAAAAAATAATTATAAAAGCGTCCTAGTTTTGTGTTGTTACATATACTTTTTTAGGCAAATTTCACTTTCAACCCCACATTTTTAATTTTGTAGATAAATCTAGTGAGAAACCTGAATTGGTAATTCATAATTCTAGATTTTTCATAATACAACTGCATTGCGTACATTGTACATTGTATGATATTAGAAAAAGGTTGCATTTTTTGGAAAAAAAATCATTATAAAAGGGTTCTTGTTTTATGATGAACATCTCTGCTGGCGAGCTCATACTAATGAATTAAGCCGAAAAATATTTTTCAGTCTACACTCACTTAGAAAGTTGCAAAAGTTCTTACCCATTTATACTAAATGCATCCTTGTACAAGCATTACTACTACCCATTCTAGATTACGCTAATGTTTCTATGACTGATTGACAGCGAAAGAACGGCTAAAATGATTTACGATGCGAATGTTGATGGATGCAGAAGACGAGGAAGGCCGAGAAAGACATGGTATGACCAAATTCAACAAATACTCGAAGATGGAAATGTCAAAAGTTGGAATAATCGGCGCGCGTGCATAAGAAGATGTATGAATGTAGAGAAAGCGAGATCTGTCTGCAAATATAGAGTATTGTAGCGTTCTATCCTCTCTGCCTACCCTTACGGGGAAACGGCGTGATGGTTTTTTGTTGTTGTTGTTGTTATATAATAACAGAAAAACGTGAATTTTTATGTTCGAAGTGTGATCTCTCATGCAAATGTGCTGTAAAACTATGTACGATGGGTGCACAATTCTCGAGGTAAGTACATTTTGTAAGGCTAAAATAAGCATAAACGACCAAATCAAGAAAGGAGTTCTGCCTTGGTTTTGACATGAAGAGCGAATGGACAGCGAAAGAACGGCTAAAATGATTTACGATGCAAATGTTGATGGATGCAGAAGACGAGGAAGACCAAGGAAGACCGAGGAAGACATGGCATTACCAAATCGAAAAAACTTGAAGACGGACATGTTAAAAGTTATAATAATCGGCGGGCGTGCATGAAGAGATGCATGAATCTAGAGGAATCAAGATATGTATGCAAAAGCAGAGTGATACAGCGTTTTATCCTCTCTCCCTACCGTTACGGAAAAACCACGTGATGGTTTGTTTGTTTGCATGTTCTTAAGGGGACATTGCCCGCGCGTGAGAAAATAAATTTCATTAAAATAATTCCAGACTACTAACGCATACAATTGCAATTTTCGAACACACACTGTTTTTTTTTTAATTCAATTCAATTCAATTTATTTATTTTAAATATAACATATACATTACAAAAATATATTCAATACGTACATATTATAAAAAAGGAAAAAAAATACACGAAAGAGACTCATGTCAAAGGAGTCGAAGAATCCTGCTCCGGAAAACCCCTTCGGATACATGGAACAGATCAATATCCAGAGCGATGTTGTTCAACATAGCGGTAGCTCTTCCAACAGGCATAACCATAGGCAGGTTGGTCCTGAATATCGGAATATGAAACAATCTATGCTGACGCTGTCTTAGGTAATTATCAGGAACATACAAACCAATGCTCATCATAATTTCAGAATTATCGATCATACCGCGCAACAATCGATAAAAATGTGTGGTCAAATACACATTCCTTCTAGTCTCTAAACTGTTGTAGCCAAGCATACCCTGGAGAAACTCGGTCGGGTAGAGCCAAGGATAATACCCGCACTCTCTCATGTAGAGATATCTCAGAAACTTCTTTTGGATTTTCTCTATCATAAGAGAGTACTTCAGTTCATGTGGCCCCCAAATCATCGAGCCACTCTCGAGTCTACTTCGCACCAAGGAGTTGTAAAGAGTTCTCAGTACGCGGGTATTTTCGAAAACCCTGGCAGTACGCAGAACAAATCCTAACATCTTCAATGCATCACCACTGATTGTCTCTATGTGTTCATGAAATGTCAGAGTGCTTACAAATCTAACGCCCAGATCCTTAACATTCGATGTTCGTATCAGATTCTGGTCATTCATTTTGTAGCGAAAAAAAAGAGTTTTTTGGGCCCTAGTGAAGGACGTGACCGAACACTTGGAAACATTAAACCCAAGTTTGTTTCGCCTTCCCCATTCAGATATATTAGATATATCCGCTTGGAGAAGACGAAAATCGTCAGAAGTTGTCACCTTTAAAAACAGTTTTAAGTCATCCGCAAACAACAGAAAACGCGAGTTCAAAATTACATTTTTAATATTATTAATGAAAATTGAGAACAACAATGGACCCAGGTTAGAGCCTTGCGGGACACCCGAGAAAGTATGGAAATACTCTGACGCGAATAGACCGTAGGAGACGTATTGGTTTCTGTTTTGGAGGTAGCTCGCCATTAATTTTAACATACCATCCGAGAAACCGATCTCATACAGCTTATTTAATAAGACATCATGGTCGACAGTATCAAAGGCCTTGGCGAAGTCATTATATGAACAGTCTACCTGATGTCCTGCATCCAGAGCTTCCGTGACGTAGTTTGTAAAAACCATTAGATTGGTTTCAACCGAGCGGCCTTTCCTGAACCCATGTTGTTCATCAATAATAAATGGCTCTACTCGGGAAGTGACGATTCTACATATGATAATTTCAAATACCTTCGCTGGTGCAGAAAGAACAGCTACAGGTCTATAATTTTCTACTGATGACTTAGATCCACTTTTATGTATAGGTGTTACTTTTGACGTCTTCCATGTTTCTGGGAAGACCCTCGTATTAAAAGAAAGATTATACAAAAAACAGAGGGGTTTTTTGATCAGTTCCACACAACCTTTTAGGAAGAATGTCGGAATAAAATCTGGTCCGAGAGAATTAGTATTACTTAATTTTTTGATAGTGTCGGCCACATCCTTCTCATTGATATTTTGAACATCAATAAACTGTGCACCGGTCTGTGAACATTGTTTAGCAATATTAACATCTAGAAGCGGAGGTTCATTGCTATATACTGTTTTAAAATGACCTGCAAACGCTTCAGCTATGTTTGCACCTCGAACCAATTTTTCACCCCATGTCATGGAGTCAACACTCCCACCATCCGCCTTTTGTGACCTTATATAGTCCCAAAAGGTATTAGGATCATGAAGAATGTTGCTTTCCATGCTGGAAATGAACTCCTGGTACGCCAATCGAATGCTACGTCTTACGACAGATCTGTAACACCCAAACATCTCATAATCACCGCGACAGCCAGAAGCTTTCCACTTTTTATGATAGAAATGCTTAGTCTGTATGTTTCTAACAATATCCCTAGAAAACCACTTCGGATATCGCCTCCCACCAGTAGCCTGAGATTTTCTAGGGAAGCAGGAATCAAATACACCTTCAACAATACAATAAAAATATTGTACCGCTTCATTTACATCTGATATTTTATACATCTCGCCCCAGTCGATACCGTCCATGAGAGAGTACAGTCGGTCAAAGTCGCCTTTATGAAAATTCCATCCTCTTTGACTAACCGTACCCTCCGCGGGAACTCTGGATCGACGGGGGCGATCTGCAATCAGATTGTAACAAAATTCAAGTGCGGGGTGATAATTATCTTCTCTTGTAAGAGGTGATAATGACCGAAACACACCAACAACTCTTCTACTGAATATTAAGTCCAGCGTTCTACCCCTAGAGTTCAAAATATAATTATACTGCGAAAGACCCAACACCGAGCACAAAAAAGTGAGGTTAGCCTCTATACTTTTTATGTTTTTTGCTGAATGCATGTTAAAGTCCCCCAATATAATGACTGCTACTGTTTCAATATTATGTATCGTTTTTGGGTGATACCGTGTATGTTGGATTTGATCCGACGTTTCGGCTACCATTGCAGAAGCCATCTTCAGGAAAAACGTCGGATCAAATCCAACATACACGGTATCACACAAAAAAGATACATAATATTGATAACAGTGACCGTGAAAACCTTCGCACCAACACACTGTTTCACTTTGCACCGAGGGTTGCATAGATATTTATCTGGCGAATAAATCATTTCTAACTCAAAATGAAATTGGATTACCCTTAATATTTAAATACTTATAGTTTCAAAATTTTAATTCCACGCTCGTTCTTTATTGAGTATTCAAATTATTTTTTTTTAATGTATTTATTTTCAAAATAAAATCAGACATAGATTTAGTTGAAGATTGACTCGTTTTCAATTTTCGTAGTGCAATTTGCTTGCTGAATACGGTTTCTGCACATAATATCGATATATTTTTCTGTACATATCGGCAGTTTAGCAACCATCTACTTCTATCCATCAATTAGTATAAGTAGAATTTTGTCATGACCAGACCGGCGACGTGGCGCAGTCGGTTAGACAGCCAACTGTGAAACTGGCGTCGCGGGTTCGATTCCCGCCAGTTGCAAGAAAAGAATCCAAGAAATATTTTTTTCTCAATTGGTCTGGGTATTGTGATGTATTTTTCACTACCTCCTTCCATATCCCCTCTACCTCACCTGCTGACAAGCCTCAAAATAGAGGCTAAGAGGGTTATTCCTTCTTTTTTTTTAATGTTATTTTTCCTGAGATTGACAGTCTATATTACCTTTGTAATGGGTTAAATAACCCGTAAAATTGCTCAATGCTGATTACGTAAATAAAAATCGGTTTCTGGAATGACATCCGAAGCGGTAGTTTGATCGCTTTGTCTTGCATAAAATACAAAATCATTCAATTATTGTTACGAATATTATTATTATTAAAATTTAAAAGTGTGACGAAATGCCTCAAGCATGATGAATCAAATTTTTAAAACGCCATATTTACTGTATTAATTTAGAAGGTACATAGTATATAAACGTATACATGCATATAGTTGGTGAACAATGTTAACATAATATAACGAGTGTATATTCTAGTATCTCATGTACAAAAAATAATTCAATAATATTATTTTTTTTATATAATTATCAAATTAATATCTGAATCACTAACATTATGACTAACGTACTTGTATTATTTTTTCTATTGATGCGGTTAAGCTGGTGCACAAATCACTGAATTTTAAACCACTGCAAATCTCGATTATTTCAATAGAAAAGCAAGATTTATTTTTAGTTTCCTGAACCATAAATTTCATTTTATTTTTTGTTTTGAATTTTGAAGTAGGGCGCTCATAAACGTATTATTATGTGTGTTCTCATAACTACATTGTTAATATATATATATTTATTTCAATATATATTTCAACTTTATTTAACCGTTTCAAAGATGGTGAACGGTAATTTACATTTTTTAGATTATAGTGCTTTCTATGTTTACTTTTGTATGGATACTATTGTGTACCATATTAACGTGTACACTTATTTTTAAAATTACTCTAATTGTAATTGGCTTAGGCCGTATATATATATAATAAATAAATTGTCATTATTATTAATAATTTTTTAATTTTATTTTTTTGAGACAAAATAATTTTATTGTATTTAATAAACTTATATTTTGCACCTTTTAAAGAAAAATATATATATAAATTATTTTCCTTTTAAACTTTATCTGCACACATTGTTTATTTATTTTTTTATATCCAAATATGTTCTTTATACAAAACTGCTGTGTTATATACATAGTATTTATGTAAAATAATACTTTTCAATTTAATTTTTCACATTATATTGAAATGTTTATATTTATTTTAATATATATCTTCTTTAAGTAAAAAGCACTGCGTGCCGTGTAAATTAATAAATATATGTATGTACATTAGCTATAAACTGTTTAACGTATATCTCTTAGTTTTAAGTTTAAGGAAATATGTTTTTTTTAAGTAACTTCTTATTTATTTGTCATATATACAACCTAAGCCAATCACAACAGTTATAAAAAGAAACATATGTACAAGAAACTGAACAAACGTAACATTAAACTATGTAGAAAGACAAACAAGTGAAATAAAACAATGAATTGTATGAAAGAACATCGCTGTTTTTTTTTTCTGTACCTATACAGTAAAATATTAATAACTAATAATTGAAGTAACGAGTTTTTGGAGCGAAATTATTTTTTCGACAAACGGATTACTATTTTTGAATACTTAAGCAGTGATTGCGAAACTTGAAAATGTCAGCTTAAATTACGCTCGGAATATTTATCCGCCGATATTAATTCCCAACACCCTTTCATTCCAACAGATGTGAAATTGAATTTTATCATTTAACTCCTCGATTTAATATTTGGGATTAAAATTTCGAAAGTTCAAACGGCTAAATAAAATTTAACGTGAAATTGGATGTACATAAATGGATCTTATCTGACAAGGCAGAAAATTGTCTTTTATGGCGGCCAAATATTCGTGGAAACTGTCTTGTAAAATATAACATTGGTGTTTTAAAGTCACAAGAAACGCGTGAAGAGGATAAAAATACATTTCAGCTGAACTTTATACTAGTCTTGTACTGAAATAACCTCTCAAATACCTTCTCCTTTCTATACTCGTGTTTTAAAGGTAGTTCCTCCAAACTTATTTCCCTCTTCAAGACGTGGAACCGGGATTTCTCCCATAAGCAATAGTACAAGTGCTTAAAGGAACATTTTTGGACAAATACGTATGTTTTTATTGCTTCGTTTATATTATCTTCAAAGAATATTGCTTCAATAACTTCAAAGAACATTTCTATGTATTTTTTCAATAGCCTTTCTTTTTCCTTTACATTTACAATTCGTTCTTGCCCTAAAAAAACGGTGGCTGAATTTACCTGTAGCTTTTTTTTAGCGGCTTTTTTATTTTTTCATATTATTATTTATTATGAATTCTTTGTCTGTTATATTGAAAAAAATTAAACGAAAAGATAGAAAAATTTCTCAATAATTAATTAATTATGCCAAATAATATATGTACTTACTAAATATTCTAGAGAATTTATCAATATGAATAGAGTACTTTCTCCCTAACGTTTCTTATATCCAGCATAAAAAAAATACGTTTATAAATTGAAACCGTTTTAAATATCAGGAGGTCAGTTCTTTTTACTTAAGAACTTAAATTATTATAAAATTGAGTTAAGTCATCCAATGAGTTTAGATGGGAAAAGAATTTGGTTAAACTGTGACATGTGTAACATATTCTGTAAATTAAACATTATTAATTGTAATGTTAAATGTATAATCGGTAAAGTCGCGAACACTTTTGAATCGAAATGAGCAGAAAACTTACTCGAACGAAAGATTCGATCAAATTTTACTCACCATTAAAAAGAAGTAATATTATCTGTCGTCTAGGCATATACAGGGTTATTGGCTGTTTTAAGTAGCCATTTTACACACAATTAAACATTCACCGTTTTGCCTATGTTTGAACATTCATATTTTGCCGATGAAATCCAATCTTTTCTCTACAAACAATTGGACAAACTAAAAATATTATAATTTGAATTTAGCTTAAAAATATTTCATCTGCAATGTATAAATGTATATTACAATTGACATTTCCACTTCCCGTCTAAATTTTCATTTCCTTTTATCAGGACGGAAAATATTGTTTTGTCAAACATCTTAGAATATGTATGAGCGTTTTTCTTTAACAATCTTTGTAAAATTTCCGCAAAGTCTAAGCGATATTCCATAAAGTAAGATTGGATTTCAGTTTTCAGTTGCTCCTGAATATATTTTCAAGGCACGAGAGAACATATACGAAGCTGTCTACTTCTTGTTATTGTGTCAAAGCCTTGCCTTCTATATAGAAAGGTATTTAGATTATCTCTCTCTGGTTTTATGTTGAAATATTGCAGGGTAACTTGAATTCGGTTCGGCCGGAATAGTGTTTTTTGCATGAATATATTTTTGATCGACGCGCATATTTTGCTACTAAGAAAAATACGATTTCACCTTGTGAGTATAGTCATGTTTTTTTGAATGTATATTTTAAGTTGTAAAAACCGTCGTTTGTACATGAAAAGATGTATTAATGTAGAAAACCGTGGTCTGTATGCAAATACAGAGTAAACTGACGTTCTACCTGCTCTGCGTACCCACAATTATTATTATTCTGAAAAATGAGGATCAGTGCTTTATAAACTCCTTACACCGTTGCGACCTGTGTATGTTTTTTTTTAAATTATTTATCCGTGCCCAGGTGGATAAATAACTGTAGCGTAAGACTGATCACCCTGCCTTCCATCTAACAAAATCGACGTAGATACAATGGATATAGTACTAATGCAGTTTTTCATGTATCACTGAGTGCAGAGAGAAAAATTATGATAACGATTCTAAAATTACAATATTTGAGTTTGTCCAAATGTTCGTAGACAAAAGACTGGATTTCACCCCCTCGGGAGTCATTAAGATTAACAAATTACAACAGGGATGGGGAATACCTTAAATAAGGGAATATGGAAGTCTAGGGCTTATTGTAAATGTTACACAGTGTGTAAAGTGGCCACTTAAACCAGCCAATGACAGGCCATAATCCCTGTAAATGTCTAGACTTCCAAATTCCCTTATTTAAAGTATTCTCCCTCCCTGTTGTAACTTGTTAATCTTAATGACTCCCGAGGGGGTGAAATCCAGTATTTTGTCTACGAACATTTGGACAAACTCAAATATTGTAATGAAACCAACTGGTCCAAGAAGAAGTTTAAAAAATAAAAAATTGTTTTCAGGCGTTGCTTAGTATGTGAAAAAATTCAGTCAGATGAATCTCTTCACAACATTAAAGGTTTCAGCTCTTTAATTTCACTAAAATCAACAAATGTAAGAGTTGAAGAAATATGGATGATCTAACATAGGCAAAATGGTGAATGTTACCCAGTGTATTAAGTGGCCACTTAAACCAGCCAATGACAGGTCATAAGCCCTGTAAATGCCTAGATTTCCATATTCCATTATTTAAGGTATTCTCCATCCATGTTGTAATTTGTTGATTCTAAAATTATTATTATTGACATTGATTTAAGTTTCATACGAGAACTAAAGAAATAATTAATATGATACAACAATGCTCGTACATCGTCACAGTGCATTCCGGTGCACGGTAGGTTATATTTCAAATGCAATAGTGTTGTATGTTTGTTACGACCTAACTTTTGCAGTTCCAGAAGAAAATAACAATAACATAAATAAAATAAATGTTCCAGAAATAACCCGTCTACGAGCGGCACTAACACGGAATATATCCATCTTAATTTGAAATTTAATTCGTTTATGTAATTGAGGCTCTGGACTTATTTTGATTCAAAATCTAGTAGGACTCACTGGCACAACGCGAGTTTAAACTATGTAACTCAGTCAAGCTAAGACTTTACCTTGTCTTTGTAATATGTTAGTGTAAATGCACTACAACTGATTATTTATATATTTGTTTTGTTCATTAACGCCCAAAGAGCATTTACAAGAAATAAAAATAAAATACACGCTAACATACCAAATAAAAAACACAGAATATACAGAAAAAATATGTGAAATTAGTTAGAAAGGATATAATGAAAAGTTTTACAAAGTAAAATAAAAACAATAATAACAAAGGTATGCAAGAAAAAACAGTAAGCATAAAAACAAAAAATGCAAAGATATAAGCTTATGAAATAAATTATGTCAATTATATCGAATCTCTCTACTTGGATGAATTATAATTTAAATTTATTTCAACAGAGAGGGAAAACGTCTTTGAGAAGGGAATATGGAAGTCTAGCCGTTTACAGGGCTTATGACCTGTCATTGGCTGGTTTAAGTGGCCACTTTACACACTGTGTAACATTCACCATTCTGCCCATGTTTGAACATCCACATTTCCTCAATTCTTCCATCTGTTGACTTTTGTAAAGTAAAGGAGCTGAAACCTTTATTATATTGGTGAGATTCATCCGGCTGAACCAAATCACCTACTAGGCAACACCTGAAAACAATTTTCCAATTTTTATACTTCTTCTTTTACCAGGTAGTATTACTACCTGGTAAACCTACCTGGTTAAGGAAATGTGGATGTTCAAACATGGGCAGAATGGTGAATGTTACACAGTGTGTAAAGTGGCCACTTAAACCAGCCAATGACAGGTCATAAGCCCTGTAAATGCTTAGACTTCCATATTCCCTTCTCAAAAACGTTTTCCCTCTCTGTCGAAATAAATTTAAATATGAACTACTCCCTAGGGAGAAAATCCAGCCAGTCTGCAAGCATTTGGACATACTCAAACATTGTTGAATTATAATTTACTTTAGAATAGCAAAATATACAAAACAGTTATTCCAGTAAATGAAGGTGCTAAATGTGAGACAAGTTTACCTAAAAGAAGCATTAACATACTTCTGATCAAACGATAAGGAAAGATTTCAGCCCATATGACTTTTGCTCAGTGGGGGGCACTTTTGTGTTAAGTAAGTTTATGTTAAGTAAATCATTTTTTGTAAATTAATTTGTTAGATGTAATGTGCTCTAGAGGGAACAGAAAATTTCATTACGATGGCCATATATATTGATTTATGAAAAAACGATGAATATTTCTCGTAAATGTTATTAAATGATTGTATATAAACCACAAACCGAATTTTGTATGTCTACCGGTCAATAAAACTCACTTTGCATTATGGTTAAATTGGTGTCTTAACGAAGAGGCGGGTACGTCTCAAAACTGGTAGACAGTCTTAGATGTGGTTGTCAATGCTATGTTTTAAGCTCCTGACATCACTGCAACCTGTGAAGATCTATTGTGACCGGTCCCCGTGAATACTTCTCGCCCTCCAAGCCTAGGTCTATAAAGAGCCTAGCTTCAGTAAGGAAGGCGAGAATTCTTATTTTGCTAAATCACCCCCTTCAAGCCCAGATCCGCAAAGTATCGGGCTACTGGGTAGAAGGCGAGCTCTTTAACATCCTCAGGTTTAACCGGTGGTTCCTCGAGGACTAGGCTTTTTTAACCGGTAGACATAGAAAAGTCGGTAAGTGTTTTTTTACAAATGTTTAATGACATTCACTAAAATGTTTGACCACACTTTAAATATAAATAATATTTATAGAATTTTATCAAGATTTTAAGTACATAATTTACTATACAAAGAAATAAATTAAAATAAATAAAAACATTCTTATTAGAAGTGTATTGATAAAAAATATACTAAATTTATTTATTTATTTACATACATAAGTTTATTTTTTTATTTTTTTATTTATTTATTTAATTTTACAATACGCCCAAGGGGCATTTACAAAAAATATACAGTTAAGTACAAACATAGTGCGTAAAAATTTAAAAGATAAACAATACATTTAGAAGCAATAAGAAGCATACTGCCATGCAAAATAAAAAGTGAAACTTTAAATAGTAAAAAGAAAAAATAATTTTATATGGATATAATAAAAGTAATTGAATTAAAAAGCAAATTGTAAGTAACTTGTAAAGAATTCAGACAAAAAAATAAATACATTTTCATATATTTATAAGTATAAAAATAAATATACAGGTAACTACAAACAAAGAAAGTAATAATTTTATAAATATAAGTTTATTGACATAAGTCATGGGACTAAAAGTCCTGTGTTGAGATGGGACTAGCAATTAGTTGTCAAAAACACATATATCACCACAAATATAGGATCAGAAACATCAAACATATATATATATATATGGCACATCAATATGGTAAACTCAAACGTTCGGAAAATCATCAAGGAGTTTCCTACTCAAATACCTCCCACTAAGGAAAATCCAGTCCTTAACTACTTCCTTGAAAACAGTTTTTGCCCTTGAGAGCTCAACTTTTTTTTTATTGCACCACAACAGGCCAGGAGGCCCAATGACAGTGGTGAATTACGTCACAGAACACCCAGGCTTGGGACATAGAATTTTTGTGTTCTCACGGGGAATCGAACCCGGAACCTTCCATGTGTGAGTCAAGCGTCTTGACCGCTACACCACGGAGGCCGTCTGTTCGCTTAATACGCTCTTCCAAAATATTGAACACTTTTGGTGCGATAAATGAAAGATGTATCTCAGCAAAAGACGTACGGGTTTTGGGTTTGACATAATTAATGCTATGGGAAAACCTTGTACGGACATTTTGCTGAGACCTCTTCTTATTGTTCGAATTTCTGTTTAAATTAAAATATGAATGTTCGTTTGATATTATTATGTCGTTCATTTTTTTTTAAAAAGAACACAGCAATTATTTTGTCTCTATAAATCATTATCGAGATACAAAATCTATTTACTGTTTCGAATTATTTTTCTTTACTGATTTTGTTGATTTCTTAAATATCAAAAACATTTAAATTTAAATAATCAAGAAAAAATTCAAATTGTCTCGTGGAAAAATGTTGAAAAGGAAAAATAATAATTGTGTAATTTTTCTTCTAAGCAAAACAATTTTCACCTTAAACCAATAAGAATATAATTTATATTGTAATATTATAAAATGTAATTGAATATACCTTTGTCGTTGTTATTGCGTTAAATGGCTTTTTAATGTAAACGCAGCGCGGATTTAAAAAAAACTTATTCTTTTATTCCAAACGCTTGAACTGTTGACCGGCTTATGTTTTGTGGAATGAAAAACAACACTTAGCTACCATTGAGAGTTTTTTGACCAATATTATTGAACAATTTGTAACGAAACTCAAAAGATTTTTACTCAGATGTATGTTCAATGAATCCATTGAAGCGAACTGAGAATCTATAAGAAATCGATTAAGTCATTCTGTTTGGTAATGATCTATATGATTATTCAAAACTGGGAAATACACTTTTAAAATCTGTATTATAAATATCTTTGTTATAATTATTCTATTCAGTGTTGGCCCTGTTGTGCACAGAAAATCGTGACACGTATTCAAAAGGTCCATATTTTGTTTTTTTCTAATTTTAGCTTCCCTTTGCTTACGCCGCCGTCCATTTATTTTGTATTTTTTATCTGGAAGTTACTTATTTTTTAACTAGCTTTATTGGCTAGTAGAAGGCTTTTTTGTGCAACTAAAGGCGTGTTCCTTCTAACTGCTATAACTATTGTATAAGAATCTGTCGCTTTTTAAAGGAACTTCACCGCATTTGTTAATTGAAGAGCAAACCACAGAAAACGGAGCGGTTTGTTACCGCTCTTGGATTTGACACCGGTTAGACGAGAGATAGTTATATTTACATATCTACGAAGTCGAAACATTTAAAAGTTATTAATGTCTTCAATCGAGATGTGTTGATCTTTTTTACTGATAAGTCATTTTATTTTTGTATATTCCAAGCACGTACTGTGTCTAAAATTGATGTTTTTAATTACAACAACAACAACAATAAACCATCACACCGTTTCCCCGTAAGGGTAGGCAGAGAGGATAGAATGCCACATCACTCTAGATAGAGTTGAATCCAGTCAGTGTCTACAAAAATTTGGACAAACTCAAAATATTGTTGATGAATCCACCTGGTGCATGAGGAAGTAAAAAAATTGAAAAAATAAGATTTTCAGGCGTTGCCTAGTATGTAGGCGAAATAATTCAATTAGATAAATCTCACTCGCATAAATAAAGGTTTCAGCTCTTTAACTTCACAAACATTAACAGATGAAAGAATTGGAGGAATATAGATGATCGAATATGGGCAGAGTGGTGAATGTTACACAGTGTGTAAACTAGCCACTTAAACCAACCGTTGACAGGTCATAAGCTCTGTAGCTGCCTAGACTTCTATATTACCTTCTCTTAAATGTTCTTCATCTCTGTTGTTATCTGTTAACATTTATAATAAGAAAATTAAACAAACGTGTTAATACTAGTATTAATAAGAAAATAAATAAATCAATAATTCACTGAATAACAACTCGTTTCAAAGTTTTTTTAAAAGATTGTATTACTTTTAAAAGGGAACGTAAACTAAAAACTATACTAATAATTTTAAACGGCTAATGTACGTTTACAGAAATATGTTTTCCTTTGTTGTTCTGTACGAGTATACTACTGGTAACTATTCAATATAATTAAAATAGGAATCGATTATCAATTCATTAGTTTCTAATCCTTTTGTACTGAGTTGATTTTATTGCCCTATTACTATTAGCAGATACCTTTGAGGGTGCTTACCAACCCTTAGCTAAACGCTGATATTGGACTTTATTGTTATAAGATAAGCAAATAAGCGAAATTGTTCTACTCTCGAGCCGTCTCATGCGCCATCATAATAAAACGTTATTTAATTATCCGATCTAATTTACCGGCTTAATAAACCCAAAAGCAATTTGTGGCAAGTTCTTCATGATTGTATACTTGAAATCAACGATGAACACTGATTTGCAGTTGCATCGATAAAGGTTAAGTAGTACATTAAAGTATCGTTTGATTGAAAGAGTTTATGAGTGGCAATCGTAGCCAAGTTTTTCCATGGCAAATAAATCTAGGTGACTTTGAAAATATTATAAAAACTTTAAGTATCTACGTAGCTAGCAGCGCGGCGTATCCAATCAGAAGCGCTCGAGTAGTTTGATTGTTTAGACTATTTTTTTTAATTTTTTTTTTTAGGTAATTCAACAAAGATACATACTAAAAAACATACAATTTGAAAGCATTCGTCGATACAATTTTACATGCATATATATTTTCAATTATAGAATTACACAAAATAGATTTATATATTAAGATGTAATTCATATTTTTGAATATTTTTTTATACAGGATACAATGCAATAAAAATTTGTTGTACGTGTGCACTTATTGTAGAAGATTTATTCCTAAGAGATTATTCGCAAAAGCTAAGAGAGTATCATGAAAAATTACAATTTTATTGTTTCGGCAGTATATATTATATTCCCGACACATGCGGGCCATAGGTGTGTGGTATGTAGCATTATTTGAAAACAAAGGCAGTTTAAATATTTCCCGATGTCTGAGTGTTCTCAATCCCGCATTTATTTGTATTTTTTTAAGGAGGTTAGTATCTACTTTGTAGTTTAATATTTTATACAGAAATTTTATATCGAAAACAACGCGGCGTTTTATCAGAGAATTAAAATGAAAAAAAGTTAGAAGTTGCTCGTAATTTGAATTTGAACGTGGGTTAGAAATTTGGAACATATACAAAAGGTACTTTAAGAACTTTTTTTGAACAGATTCTATTGAATTTATATGGTTTTGATATTGCGGACTCCATACGCATGAGGCATACTAAAGATTATTGCGAATTAAACTTAGATATAGACATATGACAGTTTCCGGTTTTTTAAAGGGTTTGGTTAAGCTTGGGTTTCCTAGGACAGCGGTGCCCGTATTTTAACGGCCGTAGTGAACATTAATGCGGTTGACAGCCGTCGTAACGGTGACTAGAGAGTGGTTTCCTATAAAAATGGTGTTGATAACACCGTTAAAAAATAAAACCACTCTCTAGTCACCACTACGACGCCTGTCCACCGCATCACCGTTCACTACGGCCGTTAAGATGCGGGCACCGCTGTCCTAGGAAACCCTAGCTTTACTCTGTTTAGGAACCCCAGTAGCTTAAGTGACTTACGAGTTATGTAATCTATATGATGTTTAAAATTTAATTTTGTGTAAACCCCGAGACCCTTAATTATGTTAACCCTACTTAATGGTTTGTCATCAAGAGAGTAATCAAAAATTATTGGGTTTTATTTTACGAGTAAAACTGATAGAGTAGCATTTTTTAATGCTTAATTGCATATTTTTATGGCACCAACTCAATAAAGTTTGCAAATTAGTCTGCAATTTAACACAATCGTCCACTCTATCAGTTTAATTATATATTTTAAGGTCATCAGTGAACAAGAGAGGCGTAAACTTTAATTTATTTGGCAGGTCGTTAAAAAAAATTAGAAAAAACAACAAAAAACTTTTAACTACATATATACCAGCTATTAAGGGCTGAATGTGAAAATATAACATCGTGAAGTGATCCTCGAGAACAGAGATTTATTTGACTACTTTGTGCCAAAATTTTTCTACATTCTAACTAGAGTTTATCTTTTTGGTTATGATTTTTATTTTTTATTTCACGTTGATACTTAATTAACTAGTATTAAATAATATATGAATAGAATTCTCTTCTAGAATATGCCTCCATGGTCTGGTCTTCATTCTATGTCAATCGCATAAATCACATTGAATCAGTCCAACATCGGTTGCTTCGAAAAGTAGCGTGGATGCTTGGACTAAAGAGAGTTAATTATTCTTATGCTGATATAGAGTCAATGTTAAATATTTCTAGTCTACAAAAACGTAGAACTAATATTGACTCCATATATATGTGCGGCATACTAAATGGTATAATCGATGCCCCATCATTACTGGGACAAGTAAAATTCAATATTCCTACTCGTAGGTTAAGAAACAATGAAGTACTGTACATCGAAGAGCATAGAACAAACTATGGCCTTAATTCTCCAATGACCCGTTTTTGTCGTTTTGTTAACTCAAGACAAGATCTGGACTTTTTTGGTTTGAGTTTACAACGATTTAAACGAGCACTAAATAAATAGTCCAAATCTTGTCTTGATGTCCATTATGTTTGACAATGCTTATTTTCTTTTTTTTAATGTTTTAAACTCTTATTTTATTGAAATATTTAAACCCTATAAATTGTATATATGGACAATGTCCGTTAATAAATAAATAAATAAATATTTAGAAAATTATAGATAAATTAATGCTCAAAATTTAAAAAATGGTTTTGTTAATAAAGAGTTGTATTAAAATACTTGTTTTTCACATTTTCGACACCAAATAAAAAATATAATTATTTGCCGCATTGTGAGTGGACATAACATTTACTAGTGATATTATTTTTACTTAAACATTATAACGATATACAAAATTTAAAATTAAAAGTATTTTTTGAATTTATGTTATAAAATTGGCGAATCGATCATGTCCAATCAATTTAATCCCAGTTAGTAAAACAATTAGTTCCCTCTTTTCCTCAATCCAATGAAGTACATATTATGTTCTTTTGGATAACGTAGTTTCAGCACAAAAATGCTAAAGCTACTAGATTACAGAGAGCCCTTTCAAACAGTATTTCTTGTCATCGAGCAATTTTTACTTCCCCAAGGAGACAAGTTTTCAGATGCAGAGATGATGTGGACAAACTGTAAAATATGGTAGTATGAATATATATTTTTTTAATATGAATGTGAATATGTATTTAACGGAATTTAATGTTAACGCATCACGGCTATTTTTTGCGTGATACAACTTTCGATTGATGATAGTTTAAAAAAATATTTTTTAAGCTTTGTATCCAAATTAATCATGAGACGTCTTACCGCTTGGCCATACTGGCGAAACATTTGTAACGGCGCGGCGCGGGCACGATACGCGTCGCCTTGCCTCGCCCGCGTGATCACTATGGAGACTACACTAGTTTACCACATGTTTAAGGCTGTAATCTGGTAAAACGAACGCAAAATTAGGAAATCATACGATTTTGCCATTTTAAAACGAATGTATTTTTTCAATCGCGCAATAATTAATGGTACAGAAAAGGTATTTATATAAAAAAATACAATTAAAAAATTTATGTAACTAAAATATAATTACTTTTAGACCGGCAAATTACGCCATTTCAAATTAAGGCTAAACTTAGGTATCTAGGATCTCAATAAAGACTAAGTATTGAACTGAAAGTTATTTTAATAATTTTAAAATAATAAATTGAACATGAAAGTGGCCGCAGCCAAATTTAATTTTTTTGGTTTTGTAAAGAAATACAAGTGTTTTTAATCACATACAATTTTGTGGCATTTTTCTTTATTTCTACTTTAAATTATGCCCTCGGTAATACTTTAAAAAAATCATTAAAATACTTTAGTTGAAACCCTTTTTTATAGAATTGTATTCTCTTTTTTTGGAAAAAAAAAGATTATTCTTGTTGTAATATTCCATTTAAAACAATATCTTATTGACTGTTTTATGACCTTCAGACCAGAATTACCGAAAACAATTAGGTCTGTTATATTTATTCTTTTATAATGAAAAACAAATTTAGTGCTTCAAATGTAAAATTCATTAAACAATTTTTTTTTTTATTGCACCGACGGAAAGCGATACGTTACTGCTAGTGACAGAAAAAAAGGATTTTGTCGGATACCATTTTCAAAAAATGTGTCTTTTCATTATGTTTAATGCAATAGAAACATATTCTTAAATTTTAAAGGAACCTTTCAATACAGGTTTGCTTTGTAGCCAGATCAAATAGGAAAACAAAAAAAACAACAAAAAAATGGGTACCTTCGGTTTTTTTCACTTTGTTTGGTTTCAACAACTACAAAACAACCTACTTCCGTTCTCTTTTCTTCGTATTTATATTCAGACTTAGTTTCCGAACTAAAGTTTATATGTAAATTGGAAAGACTTAACTTGAAACGAGAGAATTTGCAGACGGGGTAGTCTTTGTGACCACTGTGTAAATACAACCATATGTACCTTCCCACAGGGTGATTCCAATTCAATTTCTGTAACAAAGATTTTTTTTTCAAACAAAAAAACTTAAATATAAGCGTTCTTTTAATTTACTCTAATACTTAATTTTTTGTGGCTTTTTTCAAAGACTTGAAAATAACTCACTATTAGAAAACGGAAATCAAGTTGGAGTTGAGTGGGGTCCGGACCTCGGACCTCTGATCCGTGAGTCCGCAACACTAGCCATGAGACCACAGCCCGATGATCATATAAAAAAAACACTGAGCTGGGATTATTAGCTTATTTCACACGCATCTTCAAATTATAAACGGCACGGTAGAATAAGCGTTGATTGGCATTTATAATATTATTATGTAACTATTGACTTAAAATGTAAACAGCGGTGACTCTCAGGTAAAATCCTGCCATAGAAAATCGAGTAGAGATCAGTTGACGTCATAGTGTTCTATATAGTTAAAATACAGTGTTTATAAAATATAATACATATATATAAATCTATTGTATATACTACACATCCACATAAAAATAAAAAATAAATGTAAAACGAATTTCCTCTCTAAATTTACACTAAAAATGCGTTATGTAACTTAGTAGATAGTAATATAATAGTAATAAATATGTACATCTCCCTTCCCCTCCTTATCCTCTCTTCAAACATTCTTGTCCTAATTCCGCCCAATGTACAGTAACTCAATGTTCTTAAAATAAATATTTAAAAAATCTTTGATTATTGAATAATATTTACGAGTACATGAAAATAACATTTTTATATGTATAAATTATTTGTATTTATTTAATGTAATATATTTTCTTTACTAACTTTGTATACTATGTGGAAATCTGTTTATACACTTTATCTGTTTGTTCACTATAAATATGTATGTAGAACTGTTGATTTCCCAAATAAAATAAAATAAATAAACACGAGTTTTCACTTTATTAGAGAGATAAAAACGTTATAATTATCTTTGTATGTACAAAACATTTATTACTGTATACTTACTTTGTAAAAACAAAAAAATTCAATGAACAAAACAATTGTACAATTTATTGCGTTTGCTTGGATCATTTAATCAAAAAATCAAAAAATCATTTTAAAAAATCATTTTAATTCAATGAATATCAATCCACCTCCTGTTATTTACCATGCAATCAATGCATTAACAGGGCTAACGACCTATCATTGGCTCGTTTATGTGGTCACTTTACCCACTTTATAACATTCACTATTCTGTCTATGTTTTAATATCCACTTTTCTTCGACTATTCCATCGGTTGACCTTATTTGACTACACATTTTTATCGATTGTTGCGCGGTGTGATCGATAATTCTGAGATTGTGATAAGCATTGGTTTGTATGTTCCTGATAATTGCCTAATCCAGCGTCAGCATAGATTGTTTCATATTCTGATATACAGGCCCAACCTGCCTATGGTTATGCCTGTTAGAAGGGCTACCGCTATGCTAAACAACATCGCTCTGGATATTGATCTGTTCCATGTATCCGAAGGGGTTTTTCGGCGCAGGATTCTCCTACTACTTTGACATGAGTCTCTTTCATGTATTTTTTTCTTTTTTATAATATGTACATATTGAATATATGTTTATATTGTTTATGTTTTTTTTTTTTTGTAGTTGCAAATTATTTATACCTTGCTTTTGTTATGTGCAATGTTTTATCGAATATATTTATCTTTAGAATATATTTCGTTGATTTTAACATTTTTCACCGTAGACTACTGTAATACAATAAAGCAGAATCAGAATAAACAAAATAACTCTAGAAATATTACTTTAACAAATAATAAAAAATAAAAAATCGTTAAAGTTGGACACAAAAAACAAAAGGAGCTAGATACCACCATTAAATAACTTAGCCTGCTTGATCGTCCCTGTAATGAATCGAACAGTCTCTCTTCGTGTATCATTACAGTTCAGGAGCTCAGCTAGGTTATTAGTCGCAGCAATCCGAGTGTTTACTTTGCATTCAAGTTCCCACCTCGGCCTATCAAACATTGGACAGTATATAAGAAGATGTTCCACAGTCTGCTCAGTGATGCCATCACATGGACAGCGTCTCGCAGCCCAAAGCGATGCAGATATTTCCTCATGCATCCATGTCCCGAGAGAGCCTGAGTTTATTCATATGTAGGCGTAGGCGTAGGCGTATTGTATATTTTATATTTAAATAAATTAATTGAATCAGAAAATTGGGATGTAAATAGTAGAAACCTTTATTGGCGTGGGTGGGATTCACCTGGCTGAATTATTTCACCTACTAGGCAACGCGTGGAAACATTTTTCAATTTTTATTCCATCCCAAAACGCTTTTCCCCCGTTGCATTCAATTTCAACCTAACAATTGTATTTTATTTTATTATACGTATCATAGCCGGTATCATCTCAAATTCTGGATAGTTTCGAGGGTTCACCTCCAGTTAACCGTGTAGACATGCAGAGAATATATTTTATATTACACGTAGAAGAAGCCACAGGCGAGGCATCGAATCAGATAGAAATTTCTACTCCGTACAGCGCGAAATATTGGTAACTCGAACAACCACTAAAAACCACCCCCTGCCTTTGTACCCGTAGACACACCCATCCCCCAAGCTACCGCAGTATTCCACAGCTACGGCTTTTTATCGGATTTTGTCACATTTTTCATATTTCAACACTTACTAAGCTCAACTTCGTTACGCGCGCAGTAAATTCTCTTACAATGTCACTCAAAGCGCACAGCTTCAAATTGAATCCGTGCAAACCGGTACAGTACATTTCTTGGCGTGACGCTTCGTTTATTTGAAAATATTATTTGAAATTATTACGTAAATCCAATCATCCCAAAAATGTTTGCTTACGATCTCATTACTTGTCTAAATTTATTCCACCGTTATATTCACACCAGTCTGACTTACCTCTACTGTGTCAGAGGATTTGCGACCAAAAAGAAGATTCCAGAAATTCAAGTGTTGCAGAACAAACCCATCGGTAATAAATTTTTGGTGCCCTGTTGTTACTTATGTAAAGGATATGTACTTTAAAATTAATATATTTTACCTCACAGTAATACTTAGCGTATTCCAATATATTTTTCCATTTGGTCAACATGACTGGATCGATTTTTTTATAATTTATTGCCCAAAAATTTTTTATCCATAACTCATTTATCAAACTTAGCTGCTCTAAATTAATTCTACTTTGTCCCAATTCAGACATTTTTAATACAAAGTTTTAGTACTTAACTTTTTTTTTTTTTTTGTAAAACTCTAAAATGAAACATTTGTCATCGTATATTTAATTTACGTATCTTTTAATTTGTTTATGTTATTAACGTAAGTAAATTTCTAATTGGTCAACTTTATTATAAAAATCCCTCTCCTCCACTTTTCCGTTTTTTTCGTCATCCCCAATCTTCTTACAATGTTCTTCTCTTCTTTCCTAATTCAATATTTTATGTTTCTCTTTTTATTGTTTTACGTTCTCTATCATTTTATTTGTGAAAAACTATAACTGGATGTATTTGGTGTTTTTTGTGTTTTATTACTTTTCATAATTTTATTTTCAAAAATAAAATAAAATACTTTCCGCCTACGAGGTCACTAAAACAGTTTTTCGTAAAATAATAGATTTGTCAGCCTTAAGCCTAGTTTCCAAAAAGATCTGCTTAAGCGCAATACTCCTTTTTGTAATAATATACGTAAAAAAGTCAGCCAAACAAATGTGAGATTAATTATCTTCAGTGCATTGCTTATACGCAGTTTAATCTTTTGCTTCTTAATCTCAAAAACCTAATTCCGGATAAATATCGATCATTTCAGTTATTTAAAAAAGATATATACTTTAGTCTTGTATAAGCAACGAATCTTGACATTTGTGCATCTATTATATTTTTAAAGGTTAAGATAATTAGTCTGAGAGATTGCATTTCGACGGCGTTCAGTCCACTTTCATCCTATTTTTTCCAATTCCATACTTCATTTCCACACACAAAGTTTAGCACTGGTAGCTCAATCACAAATAACTATCGACGTGCTTAAAAACATGCTAAGCATTTGAGCGATCACAATGAACGGTAATGAACATGCTTAAGTTGTCGCAGTCATAAGTCAACGCGTGTGTAATCTCTAAGTCAACGCTCGTGTCGGTTTGTTTTTTTGTTTTCCTCGTAAATAAATACAGTTTACTGGCAAAAAATACAACATATTGCATTTGTAAAATAGTAAGGAGTATCTGATACAAAAAAGTGAAAATTAAATTACAATTACTACGGCGACGGCTTTTCTTGACATTTGGCTTGCCAACCGCCGCGCCGGGTAAATGCAATAAATGACGTGATAAATAATAAGTAAATAAAAATAGCACTTTTGGAATATTTTCCATATTTACACCGGTGAAATTGAAAAATGTGATTGCGCAGCAGGATTATACGTCGCAAAACACAGGACTCTATTGTAAATAAGTAATTTCGTCTCCTAAAAAAATATTTATTAGGCAAATATGTTTTTAGTGCAACCCTCCTTTTAATTTCTTTTTTAGTATTTCCATTCCTACTAAACATACTTTACTAATACACAAAATAATTTTGTGTTATAAACTATCGATAACCTATAGATACATCATAAATAATTGGGTCAGCCGGCTGACAACATCCAATTTTGCCCATTTTGCACATTTTTGGCAGCCCAAGTTATGGCAGACAGTAAAACCCTACCGTGTAGTTTAAATGAACAAAATTATTCAGTATGTTAAATATTTATGCAGCCGATATAGCGTGTAAAGTATAAAGTTACAATTTTTTAATAAGCTTTCTATTTTCTAACGTTCTCCCAAAAAGTCCTAACCATTTTTTGTTTTTATAATGAAAAACATCAAATAAAACTAGATTACTTTGTCGTCGATTCTAATATATATTTTTATGTTTACGAGACAATATATTTTTCTGCTGCTGAGATTCTGGTAAGCCGCTTTATAAAAATCCTCAATTCAAACCTATGACCTTTCCGCATTTGGTTTATCATTTACCCGTTTTGTTAGGTTGTATTTTTTGAAAAAAATCCCAAAAAGTTTTGACGGATTTGGGAGTAAGCACCTTTGCTTCATAAAGATTACCTTACATTTCCATTTCCCTCGTACGAATAAAAAATATTGACAAAGGTTTGTTTTCAGGGTTTTAATATTTTCGCAACATTGAAGTTTATTTAAAAAGATCTGTATGAAAAAATCGTGTGTTTTTTTATCTTTTGAAAGAAATATCCGGTGTTGTAAACATCATCAAAGAAATTCAATACTTTTTCATCCTTTTTTTTCTTATCTCATGTTTTATTTACTTCTTTGTGGATTTTTGAAGCGATGTCTGTAATACTTTTTTATCTATACACGAGCTAAATCTGGCAATGCTTTGCTATTGGTAGAAATCTAGTACTCAAATGAGTACATACTCGTTTATAGATTAAATAGACTCGATAGAAAGTTTGATTTCAATCATTGTATTTAGTTAAAATTGGAAATGTACATAAACATTATTATTTTTGTGTTTTGGATTACAGAATTGTGAGTATATGCATGGGCAGGGAATTTTGAAAAATTGGTAAATGAACATTGTTTTTCCGTCACTGTTTTGAAGATGCCTCCCCGATGCTATGCAAAAAAGACAACTGCATTTTCGACCTCCTATGCCCAACTAAAAAAGACAAAATCAACGTTTCGTTGTCCCATTTTCCGCATTGATTTTGTTTTTTTTTTTTTAACAGAGTATCAGAATTAAATTTTTTGTATTAGTACGTTTTATGTTTTCCAAAATTAGTTATCATAATTGAATACCGGAAGCGCAAAGACCGCAGATAAAACTGGACGTTTTTATGGGTTTTTGGATGGTTCCAGTTTCAGGCCATGACTGAGCGTTTGTGCATGAGTTATTTATTAGTGTCATAATTTTAGAGGGCTCAGGATGCGTCTATGTGTACTAATTGGTCGATGGTTTTATTTAAGAACACCGAACCTGTTTCTGTAGTTACATAAAAACCTTAAGTGAAGTTTTGTAAGAATACTTTATAATGTTTAATCTTAAGAGAAAACGCGGTCCGACTTTTCTTCATACAAACGTATTCCCGTATTTTCTCTACCATACTAGAAAAGTGATTTTTCACAGATTATTTTAATTTTTTTAATTTACCATTGGGGTGTTCTTATTGTTTTACTTTTGGAAAAAAATGTTTATTATGGGAACTAAAACCGTCCAAAAATCCACAAAAAAGCACAGTTTTATCGGCTGTCTTCGGGCGCACGGTATACAAATATAGCTATTTTTGAAAAACGCAAAACATACCTTTACAGAAAATTTTACGTTGTTATTTTATACTCTAATACTGTCTGAAAACAATAACAAAATTAGTTTACTTTTGAGGTGCGGAAAACAGGACAACGAAACGTCGATTTTGTCTATTCTAACAAAAGGTCTGACATACAGTTGTCTTTTTTGCATAGCATCGGGGAGGCATCTTCAAGACAGTAACAGTAAAACAATGTTCAAATACCTATTTATCAAAATTCCATGTAACCGCATATCCTAACAATTTATGTAATCCGAAACTAAAAAATAATGATGTTTATGTACATATCTAACTTTAACTAAATGCAATAATTGCTATCAAACTTCCGATTGTGTTCATTTAATATATTTATCAAGTGTGTACTTCCTGCCTAGTTCAACTCGTATTAAATCATTCAAATTGCTAAAAAATTTTAAAAACTTATGTAACCTAGCCATGTTTTTAGTACCTTGTACCACAATAAGCCTTTGTAGACAATTACGTCACATACGGCAGCATTTGAGCATTGACAGAGCTAATTTGATTATCTTATGACCGTCAGCATTATTCCTCTGTCATCTTGGTACAAATTCCATTATTGACGCTCACCTTCAGACCTCGTTTTTTAAATCAAGATAAATTTTTTAAAAGAAAATATCTGAAGAAAAAAATTTAAGTGCGGTTTAAATATTTGTGGACATACAAGATTGAAAAAAAAAACATAGTTTTTTATTTTTTCGTAAATTCGTTTCTACTGTGTTTTTTGTATTTTTAAAAATGTAAGTACTCGTATGTTGTTTATGTGACACTTTCGAATAATTATGTCAAAAATATAAAGACACTTAGGTTTATAGTAATAACTTAAAAAATACTTCAGGTAAGATATGTGAAATAAACATATAAATTTTAAAAAAATAATTTCAATAAACTACAAAATATACTTGCATATATTTTTAAAACAGATGTTCCAACATAGGTAGAACATTGAATGTTAAACATTCAATAAAATGATCATGTAAGTGTGATCTTTTACTACCATTGAGTAGTGGTCAAGACGCTTGACTCACTGAAGGTTTCAGGTTCGATTCCCGGTGAGAAAACAAAAATTAAAATGTGATTTTTCTTAATCCTGGGAGATTTGTTATGCACGTCGCCACTGTAATTGGGCCTCCTGGCCTGTTGTGGTGCAAAAATAAATAAATAAAATAAAAAATAAATAATTAAACACATGAAGAATGCAAAAAATTTAATAATTCAAAAGTATGAAGAATATTTAATGTTACACAGTGCGTAAATAATCTAAAACAATTCGTTTTTCTTATAAAAAAACAAATACTTGGGTTCCTATTATTTACTCAAATATTAAAATTTTCAGACTTTTCCTTAAAGTTGTAAATATTTTGTGCGGGAAAAATGGAAATCGAGTTACGGTAGAGTGGGGTTTGGCCTTTGGTCTACAATACCAAAACCCGGGTTTAAAAATGCTATCAAATATTTGTATATAACTACTTAACTAAATATTTTAATCACTGCGTTAAATATTTGACCGCAAAATTAATGCTTTTGATATAAATAATAAATTTAAACTAGCCAATGACACATCATAAGTCCTGTAAATGCCTAAACTTCATTTTTTTCTTCCCAAAAAGAATGTATATCTTGAATAAAACATACAAAATCAATTTTCAAAGGTTTATTTATTAATCGTCGATTGGTCCTTTTACAATACGGAACCGTTTTGTAATTTGGCTGGCTTAAATGAATTCTGGCTCAAATGACAATGACAATCCCGTTGCGGTAAAATATGCATAAAATAGGTACACAAAGAGTAAAGTTTGACTGGAAATAATAATAGTTTGCAAAATGGAGTAAAAGTTGAAATGTGACAGATAAATACGTATATTTTGGAATTGCCGCTTTTTCATTTGTCTTTGTAATTATCTTGTTGATAGGTTTTCAAGAATTGCATTGGTAGCTTTCCCTAATGTCCATTGAATCAATGACCCCCCAAAATTTGCCACCAATCAAAATAATTTACTCTGAATCCATTATAAAGAAAGTATAATATAATGCTATTGGGTTATATAATACTTTTTTTAATCATCATTTATTTATATACACAAGGACCTATTCGTTTTTGTGTTTTTATAGACGTTATCTAGAATACTATTAGCACATGCGCCGTCAAATATTCATGATTTGCTAAAGGCGCTGGTCATTTATGTAACTGTCCCAAAGCTAATGTCTTATCTCTAGATTGTCTCATGAGAAAGAATGACCTGAAAAGTCCCGTGCGTTCATGAACATTGGAACATTTCGCTCAAAATTAGTTCGAACGCGGGCATTGTCTCCCAGTAAAGATAATAATATGAAACAAGGAAGATAAGAATAAGATTGATAAATATAATATAACATTGGCATTGGTCTAGAATGGAACAGATACAATGATTAATAAATTCCTATGTATTTTACATACCTTTACTTAAAAAGGACGAATTCTCAATGGAAAGGATTAACATAATATTCATTTTTTTTCGTCCTTTTTTGCAGGATTGAAATATGCTTTGTGAATTAATATTATTATAATAGATTGTTTCTAGCCAGTCATTAATTGCCTAGTGTTTGTTAGGGTCCTGTTTCGTATGCACTAAAGTTATATTTACTCGTAAAAATTTAAATCCTGGACGTTTTTAGTTATTTGCTTGTGTTTTAAAAGTTAATTGTACTAGAAATTTTTATTTGTGGAATTAAGATGACAACAGTTAAGAGTAAAAGGTGATTTTTGGACGCGGAAGCGAATTGAGACTTTTTTTATGAAAGTCTATGAGCCAAGATAAAGTGCACTCGCTCGGTATTTTGTAAGTTTGTGTATCATATTGAAAAAATCTAAGTAGACACAGATACACTCATGTATTTTTACAAAAAAAAATGTCTGAAAATTATTTTGAAATACGAGTACACATGTACCTATTTAGTAAAAAAATTACCCCCCATTTTTAACCCCCTCAGCCGCCACTGGCATTCTGATTAAGGAATTGAAATGACCACTCGACTAATGTCGAGTAGAAGACAAAATGTCGCATCTTTATATCATAAGGCCCCAATGTTACCAATCAAAAGTTCTATCATGACAATAAAAACACATTAAGATCATTTTCTTTAAAAAAAATTCTTCAATCCCTCGTATTGGCGAAACATTTAACAATAATTTTAAAAGTCTAGATTAACCTAACACCTCATATAGTAAGTACACAAAAGAACTAACAAACTTGATTCAGGGTAACGAAAAATAGACTTTTTGTTTTCAATATTTTTTTTCGTTAGTAATATACAGGGTGTTCACTAAACCCTGTCACATCCAAAACCACGATGATCAGTATAAGCAAGAAGACATATTGGCACATGAAAAGAAATTTTTAGAACGAATACAATTTAAAAAAATATAATATCAGCAAAAGCAAATGGTTTCTGACTTCTGCAAGGGAGAAACAAGGAGGGGGGGAGGGAAAGTCTGATACGCCAAAAATGCGCGGCCGCGCTCCCCTCGCTTCTCCTCTGCAGAAGTGAGCAACCATTTGTTTTGTTTAATATATTTTTTTTTTTTAATTTTCTTTGTTCTAAATATTTTGTCTTCTTGCCTATACTGATCATCGTGGTTTCGGATGTGACAGGGTTTAAAAAACACCCGGTACAATTTTTCTTTCCCACTTTCCTTATACTCCTCTTTTCTTTTCCCCATTTAGGGAGTTATGAACTCTTAAAAGTCTGTGTTAAAAAATATTTTTACAAAAAACAGAATATTTTGAAGTTCAGAAAAAAACATAGGGAAATGCTTAATAATTGCTTTTCCATTATTTTATATAATTTAGGCATGTTATAGCAAAACAAATTAGACATCTAGCGTGCACTCTCAGTTACTGCCAATAACCGACTGATTTAACGAATTTGTCTCTTTCGCACAAACACCGGCCACAGAACAGCGTCTCCGTCTTCCTTGTTTTAAGTTATATTTTCGTGCTCTTTCTTATAAAATAAAACTGGTTGATTGTGGTATTGGCATTACTCTTATTCGTATCGTTATATTCTTTAAAAATAAAAAAAAATTAAAGGTTTTTCTCAATATTGTATTATTTACATTAGGCATTTACACTTTAGTAAGGATAAGTATTTTTTGCACTTAAATCCAGCATATTTAAACAAATTTCACTTTCCATTTATAACACTTTTCAATTTAAATGTGATAATATCAATTTGAAGATGATAAAAAATACAACTTCATTTCAATAAGTAAGATAAATATATTGAGTATTGTATCATATGTTGACACGGGTTACACCACAGCCACGTCAGAGTTAAGATAACAAACCTAGAAGTTCGCAGACTTTCATATTCCTTTCATCAAGTCCCCTTGTTTGTTATATACTAGAATATATAGTTGAAGCGCGCTATCCTAGCCGTATATCACAACGTCCTTATAAAATAAATACCAATTTAGAGTCCTTTGTAGCTCTCATCAGAAAGGGCCTAGTTTGTATCGGCTGGCCGAGGATTAGTTTGATCGGATCGCAGCCCAAGCTGATTGGGCGCGGGTGAACTAACGTCAGAATTACCAAACAGACGGAGAACTAGCGAAGTAGAGAGTTGACAGCTCAGTACACTAGACATCTGTTAGAACTGGTGGAATAACTGATCAATCGAATGTTTGTGAGAATAATCGATTGATAGAAAATAACCGTAACTTTTTAGAAGAAAAATTAGTAGATGCATTAACAAGTCTTATGAGCTAAATTTTAACAAAAACACTTGTGTATTTGACTTCCCTTTGCGATTTTATTTTTCCCATAATTAAACAAATAATAATGTCGGGATTTTGTTTTTTGTTCAATTTTATTGCAGGCATTCTTTTCTTTAAATTGCAATCGGTAATCTTGCGTAAAATGGCATTTAAATCTTGACATTTTGACTCTCGTTAAAGCACCTGGTTCGTTCTGTAATTGTTTGCATTATTTAAGGTCGAAAATGCCAACTGGCCTGTAACCTAATATGTTTAAATTTATGTATGTTTTCATTGTAATTGTATTATTTTATTCACATAATACAACGGAGATGAAGAACATTTTAGAGAAGGGAAAATAGAAGTCTAGGCATCCCCGGGGCTTATGACTTGTCATTGCTGGTTTAAGTGCCCATTTTACATACTCTGTAACATTCACTATTCTGCCTATATTTGAACATCGACATTTCTTTGCTTTTTTCATCTGTTGACGTTTATGAAGTTGTAAATCCATTCCTTGTCTACAAAAATTTTGACAAACTCAATACATTGTTGTATTATTAATTAAATGGGTTTTAGTATGTATTTGCATTTAGTATGTGTATGTAATAGTCAGCGCATTTGATTACTTTGCAAGATGTCTCGAATGCGATTCCTGATATGGTTGATTTGAAATATTATACATGGGTGCTTTTAGACTAGAGTATTTCATGGCCCCTGGACTGGCACCTGAAGCGTAAAACTGATCATATTACCTTTATGTAACAAAAATGATCAAAATACGCTGCGACTGGTGCACCAATGCAGTGCCCTTTGTACCATTAGGTGCAGAAAGGTTATGATGATGATCATGATGCATTTGCAACAGGTATTGTTTATTTCCCATAACAATAAAAAACCCCCTTTTAAACTTAATTTTTGTTTAAACTAACATAGCAATATCTTATCAACTATCATAGGCATATGGAAAAAAAATATTATTTGAGAATATTATTTTTTTTTACAACTGCCAGATTCAAATGAGATTTCAGATGGTTAGTAGCGACTCTTAGCTAAAAATACTGAAAATGAAAATCGAATGAATAAAAGTCTGTCCAGTAATGTAGTGGTTTGCACGTTCGCCTACCAAGCTCTAGAACACGCTAAACACTAAATAGTATTGAGTAGCCATTGCGTCATAAACACTCTTAAGGAGCATGTAGATACGTAGTTCCTTTAGACTAATATGCACTTTTTCCAGCTTTGTTCTAACATTTCTTTAGCTCCCTTTTAGAAAATTTGTCCAACTCCTAGCAATAACTTATGTATCCAGCACACGACCTCATAATGATCAACAAAAAAAATTCACGCAAATACTCCTTAAGTTTTGGAAAAAAATATTGTTCGCAGAGGGCTAGATCAAGTGAATATCCGAGTGTTTAACCTATCCAAATCCAGCTTCGTTAATAGCAGCCATCGACGAAAAGACAAAAGCACTTTGCAGAATTTTTGAGATGGTCAATAGCCTGTTTGAACTAAACAGTTAAAAGTTTCAACTTGCCGCTGGGTACTTAACATGTACGCATGAAAGGCTACATAATGCATACACATCAGCTTGACTGGTCAACTTGAAGCAAGTGAGCATATCAATAAACCCTCAATTTGAAACCAAATATATTCTTCATCCGCCCAGACAAAGACAGACAATCAATTATTTCACCATATAGCAGGGAAATATAACTTTTTACTAATTTTTCATAATTAAAAAAAAAATTATAAGGGTCGATGAAATACTGTGGAGACAAAAAAAAACGTGTACTTATTAGTAGCATAAAAAGAATTTTTAGGTGTTTTATTTTACATTCCCGTGAAAACGGTTAATTGCATTGGCCACACCCCCAATACGTCACGATTATGTTAAATTGGAGAGTTTGTTTATGACAGTTTAAATAGAACATCGTCACGAATTTTAACGTCACAATTGTCAAGGCCCATGTCACGTTTTAGTGGAAAACATTTTTTTAACAATTTTATTTTAACAGTTATACATGAAAACATTTCTCCGCAATATTCATATTAATTTTGAAAGTCCAATCCAATTTTCTAACTCCATTCCACATCCTCATATCGGTATTCGTAGTATTTGATATTTCCCTATTCAGCTACGAAAATAATTCGGTTAATCGATCACAACTTGATACAGTAGCTGGTTTGTTGATTCAAACAAAGACCGGATTATCAAACGTGTTCTCATTAAGGAAACAAAGAAGCATACACGTGAATTGAGACTTGAATTTATTGCTGTATTTTGCCGACGTTATTTGGATTGATGGAAACTGATAACGAAAATACACGCTGGATTCAAACTTACTGATAATGCCAACAAAACAACTCTGTCAAATCTAATTAATTTCTAGTTGTATTGTATAAGCTTACCCGTCAATCGAATAATTTATTTTAATGGCGAACAAATCTACGGGGGTAGGAACTCCTCATATCACTGGATTGTTGTTATTTGTATACGTCGTTTGATGAAAAAATACACGGAATTTGTATATATTTTTCAAGTCTTTATTTACTACCGAATATCCATAATGTCAGCTTCAAAATAATCACCGTCGGATATAATACACCTATCAAAGCGTTTTTTCCAATCCTAGAAACATATCTGGAATGCACATTTTTTTAAAGTCTTTAGTTCCATCAGCAATTCGATCTTTATCTCCTCTTTAGACGGGAAACGTCTTCCTTTCATAGTCCTTTTTATTTTTGAGATCAGGAAAAAGTCGCAAGGGATGTACGATGAAAGTGTGTTCTGTTGGGCTTTTATTTAATTAATATAATTATTTTATTAAAAATAATAATACACTAGCAGCTATTAAGCTGATGCGTGTATTTTAAGTGTACATGGTTATTAAACATTATAAATTAATGTGTTCATCTAGGCGGTTTTTGAATACATTAACTGAACTAGCACCAAGCACTCTCTCAGGAAGGCTCCGCGTCTCCATGACTCAGTTTATCAGGAAGTTCTTCCTGGGGTTAGATGAGAAGGAGGTAGTGTTGAGTTTCAACGTATGACTTCTGAGATGGCGGTTTTCATTCATAGTGAACATTGATTTCAACTTGAGTACATTTAATTGCTCAGTTTGGATTTTGAATGTTTCAATCAAGTCACTACGCTGCCTCCGCTCTTCCAGTGAACTTAACCCGAGCTCCCTTAAACGGTCCTCGTATGATTTATTTCTTAAAGAAACTACCACTTTAGTTGCTCTGCTCTAGACTTTCTCTAACAACTCCATTTTTTTTTTTAAATAGAGGCTCCAGATTTGGTAGGCATACTCCAGAAGTGGACGAACATATGTTTTATACATTTTGAGGAACAAATCATGGGTGATGTGAGCGAATGTTTTCCTTATTAAGTATACGAGGGAATTGGTGCGTTTGACAATTTGGATGATTCCCATTTAAGATCACAAC
>NW_028280703.1:0-19539 GCF_059751315.1 Micrasema longulum | reverse complement strand
TACAGAAGTAACGTGTACCGTCTCGATATGTACATATGGAGATAGCGTTCATAATCGCGGCATTGGTGGGTTTATTGAAATCTTTATTACAAACATAGTGTATTACTTGGAGTTTTACAAGGATCAAGAAAGGAATTGCAGATAATTGAAAGTAATTACTGTAAACAAGGCCATTTTGTATTGCTGATAACGGATTGCACACGCTGACACAAGACACATGGCCGCCATCATTAGAGATTTTTACCAACAGTTGCCTCTAAAGCCAATCGACTAAACAAAATGGATGTTTTACCCTTGAAAATAAACGCACTATATTTGTTTTTATTAATATCCCTACAGAGATGAGGTAGAATTTTTTTAAATTCAGGATTATGGATATTCGAGCGTTTACAGGGCTCACCTGTCATTGGCTGGGTTAAGTGGCCACTTTACGTACTACAACATTCCCCATTCCGCTTATTAGCGAATATCCACACAGGTAACATTTTTGATTTTTGTATATTTGTTATTAAATGAGAAACCATTCACAAGCGAGTTGGAGCGCCATCTATGTATTGATATTGAAGTTAAGTATTTTTAATTAGCATATTACTTTATTTTATGTATTTAAGACTCTTCCGAGTTAAATTAAGTACTAGTAATCGCCTGCAGATGACTCTGCAATTTATTTTTACTTATATTTTGACCAGATCTTATTACACAACATTATTTTGGTACGTGTATTTGATGAGGTACCTCGTCTCTGTAGGGATATTAATAAAAATATATACCTACTCTCCCTTGGGAGAAATCCAGATTTGTGTATGTACAAAATACACGTACCAAAATAATGTTGTGCACTATATTTGAATTATGCTGCTTCTGTAAAACTGCTTCTATAAAAGCAATCGGCCTTTTGAGCGCTGTTGGCAAAATGTATGGAAGAATACTGATTGAGAGAGTAAGAAAAGTTACAAAGGATAGAGTGAGGGATGTTCAGAGCGGTTTTATAAATGGAAGAGGATGTATGGATCAAATATTTGCTTTACAAAACATGACAGCAATTTCTCGCTAAAAACCAAAAGCTTTTCTGTGCATTTGTCGATCTGCAAAAAGCGTTTAAAAGAGTTGACAGAGAAACATTATGGACGGAGTTATCGGAGTACGGAGTGAGCGGAGAAGCTTCTCTGTATAGGGGACAGCACAGCATGTGTTAGGGTAAACATATCATACACATCGTGGTTTGACATTCATAAACGAGTGAAGCAGAGATGTGTGATGTCACCATGGCTGTTCAACGTGTATATCGATAACTGCACGAAAGAACTGAAAGGCTTAATAATGGGAGCAAAAATGGGTGATTTAAATGTCAATTGTCTTTTGTACGCTGACGATGCTGTACTCCTTGCTAACAACAAAGAGGAACTGCAATTCTTGGTAACAAAGGTCTACGCTGTATGCAAGAGAAGCGATTTGCTGATGAATGTCGATACATCCAATGTGGTTTTTGAAAGAAATGAAAGTATGACTAAATGTGAAATCACTGTGAATGGAGTTATACTAAAACAAGTAGAGGAATTTGTGTATCTGGGAAGTATGTTCACTAGGGATGGAATGACTGAGAAAGATATTGAAAGGAGGGTGAGTGCCGGGAACAGAGTGAACGGTGCACTGAAAATCGACCTTGGCAAATAAATGTTTGTCACAAGAGGCGAAATTGGCAGTTCACAACGGAGTCCTGGTCCCATCCCCGATGTATGGGAGCGAAGTATGGACTCGGAAAAACAGAGATGAAAGTAGGTGGAATGCTGCCGAAATACGATCTCTCAGGCGAATGTGTGGTAAAACTATGTATGATAGATGCGCAAATGTCGAGATCCGTACATCAGGTAAGGCTGAGACAAGCATTGTCGACAAAATCAAGAAAGGAGCTCTGCGCCGGGTTGGACATGCGGAACGAATGGACAGCGAAAGAGCGGCTAAGAATATTTACAATGCGAATGTTGATGGATGCAGAGATAGAGGAAGACCGAGAAAGACGTGGCATGACCAAATCCAACAAATACTTGAAGATGGACATGTCAAAAGTCGGAATAATCGGCAGGCGTGCATGATAAGATGTATGAATGTAGAAGAGAGTGTTGTGGCGTTCTATCCTCTCTGCCTACCCTTACGGGGAAACAGCGTGATGGTTTGTTTGTTTTGTACATTTTTAAATAAAAAAGTAGTCCCATTATGTTTTGAGTATGTCCAAATGCTTACGGACTGGCTTTTTATATATACGGGAGTTACATTATTTTTTACCTTGCTTATAATATCTCTCTTCAATCCGTGCCTCATGTCTGAGGATGGTGATTACGCCTGACTCCAGGCATGGCTCGTCTGTGGACAGTCTCCCTCCATCTGGAACCGTCTTGTGCTCTTCTATAGGCATTCGTCAGTGATGATTCTGATAACTCAGTGACTGTACCGCTCCATCTTGTCGGTTAACGTCCACGCGACCTTGTCCCTTCGACACTTCCCAGGAGAATAGTTTTCTCCAAACTATCAGAATCTCCCCTGGAAATATGCCCAAAGAACTGCAGGATTCTTTCCTGCAGAAAAGAATCCTGCTTATAATATACGAGGTATATATTTCAAAAGAGGATTTTCCTGCAATTATATTTCTTTAAATTTATAAACTGTTGGGATCAGGAGGGATATACTAGAATGGGCCGGAACAGAATGAATCAGGAACTCCTCGGCATTTGCTCATGTGGAGAGGAAACCACTCAAAACTCTTCAGGAGAAGCCGGCCTGTTGGCAGCAGTCAACGGGCCTGCCGTTCCACTAGAAGAGTGTTCGGCATTTTGTTCCCTACTTTGGTGTATTTTACCAATTGCCTTCACTATATTAACCCAAATAACTATCGACCAGTGGCGAATGGTGATTTTATTTACAGGTAAGCTATAAAAAAACATTATATTTTTGTACCTACATAGGAGGTACATAATATACAAAACAAACAAACAAACAAACCATCACGCCGTTTCCCCGTAAGGGTAGGCAGAGAGGATAGAACGCCACAACACTCTATCTTTGCATACAGATCTCGCTTCCTCTACATTCATACATCTTCTCATGCACGCGCGCCGATTATTCCTACTTTTGACATGTCCATCTTTAAGTATTTGTTGGATTTGGTCATGCCATGTCTTTCTCGGTCTTCCTCAATTTCTGCATCCATCAACATTCATCAGCATTGTAAATATTTTTAGCCGTTCTCTCGCTGTCCATTCGTTCTACATGTCCAAACCAGCGCAGAGCTCCTTTCTTGATTTTGTCGATAATGCTTGTCTTTTATTTATTTTTGAGGCAAACAAAAAAAAAACAGACACGAGCGTTGACTTAGAGATTACACACGCGTTGACTTATGACTGCGATACTTAAGCATGTTCATTATGAACAATATTTTGAGTTTGTCCAAATTTTTGTAGACAAGGACTGGATTCAACTCCCCGGGGAGCTGCTTATATTAACATATTACAACAGAGATGAAGAACATCACTAACAACTTCACAAACATCAACAGATGAAAGAATTGAAGGAATATAGTTCAAATATAGGAAGAATGGTGAATGTTACACAGTGTGTAAAGTGGCCACTCAAACCAGCCATTGACAGGTCATAAGCCCTGTAGATGCCTGGACTTCTATATTACCTAGATACTAGACTAGGCGTTGCCTAGTCTAGTATGTAGGTGAAATAATTCAATTTGATGAATCTCACCCGTATAAATAAAGGTTTCAGGTCTTTAACTTCACAAACATCAACAGATGAAAGAATTGAAGGAATAAAGATGTTCAAATATAGCTACACAGTTACACTATAGATGCCGGACTTCTATATATTACCTTCTCTTAAATGTTCTTCATCTCTGTTGTAACATGTTAATGTTCATTATTGTTCATTGTGATCGCTCGAATGCTTTACTCTGAGGTGTTTTTTGGCAAAGTCTTTGTCAAACGGAGCCTACTTTCTAAATTATCTATAAAGCGCATGGCGAGTTTTGTGGGACCGTGTAGTTATAAGATTGTTCATAAAATGACAATAAATAGATTTATTACGTATTGTTTAGATTACAATTGTAGATAAAATATTAATTAAACATCGTTTTTACCAACATTTGTGTTTGCAATATGATTCTCGTCCAGTGCCTCGATTATGAACGCTATATATATATATACATATAGTTGGATAAATTATACTTCAAAATTGACTATTTCTCTCTCATATTTTTGATAGGCTTTTAAGAAAAAATGTGCCAACCTCAGAATGATCAAAAATTTTAATAAATCTTAAAGTAATGGAAAAATTGCTCGATGAAACATCGATATGTACTCTCTCACTTCAAAGCGATTATAAACTACAATAAATCCCAATTCGAGCAAAAAATGCTCGCTTGAACATGATTTTTATGACTTTTGACAATTACCAAGACGGTATGCTTAGCGTTCGTCTGTATTTATCTACCAAGCTATTACAAAGCCATCTCCTATAACGTCTCTATATGTACGTACTCAGAAAGTTAGTAAAACAGAAAAAATATAATAACTAATTACTTTTTTACAGTGGCAACATTTTTAACACCTGGATACTCTTATATATATGTTTGGATAATTTATATAGCGCCATTTTTGTGAAAATCACCTCAAGGGCGCTGTACAATTAATAAATATCCCAGTACGTCTTGCAGCCACAGAGCGCATGGACGGTTGGGATTCTAGTTCCTCGTTTTCAATTAAGATCAATAAAAAATTATAACAGATAGGAGCTAGATTACAGGACGTCTTGCAGCTACAGAGCGCATAGACAGTTAGAAATTTAGCTCCCATTTACACATCGATGGTTTGGTCATGTGGAGCGAATGAATGATGAAAGAACGGCTAAAAAGATTTATGATGCGAATGTGTCTGGTTGTAGAAGTCGAGGAAGGCCGAGAAAGACATGGCATGATCAAGTACAACAAATTCTTGAAAGTGGTCATGTGAAAAGTCGGAATAATCGACGTGCGTGCATGAGAAGATGTATGAATGTGAAGGAAGCAAAGGAAGTGTGCCAGGACAGAGTGGTGTGGCGTTCTATCCTCTCTGCCTACCCCTCCGGTGAAATAGCGTGATGGTTAGTTAGTTAGTTAGTTAGTTAGACAAATAAATTTAGTGTATTAATGATACTAAAAAAAATAAAAATAATATGAATAATAAAAAGGAGTAAGATTACAACACGTCTTGCAGCTACTAAGCGCGTAGACGATTGGAATTCTAGACCCCATTTATAAAATTGATTTTTTTTTAAGTTGGTATATGGAAGCTAGATAACCAATCATCGTGCAGCTACAAAGCGCATGGACGAGTGGAATTCTAGCAAAGTTAGAATGATATCAATAAATTTATAAAAATCTGTATATATCTTCATCCGTATATATCGAGACGGTATACTTAACTTCTGTACTGTCTGTATCTACCTCGGTATGTTCTACCTATTTGCCATATCGACATCATATCTTCGAAACGAACCAATGAATGACCGCAAAAAATAGTCCGCATTCCTTACTTCATTAACATTTAAAATAACAAATAACAACGGGGATGGAGAACACCTTAAATAAATATGGAAGTCAAGGCATTTACAGGGCTTGTGACCTGTCATTGGCTGGTTTAAGTGACCACTTTACACACTGTGTAACATTCACCATTCTGCCCATATTTGAACATCTATATTCCTTCAATTCTTTCATCTGCTGTGTAAATCTTTTACAAATTAAGGTTCATTTATATTGACAATATTTTGAGTTTGTCCAAATTTTTGTAGACAAGGACTGGATTCAACTCCCTGGGGAGCCGTTTATGTTGACATAATTCCAGTCTTTTGTCTTCAAACATTTGGACAAACCCAAATATTGTAATGAAACCAGCTGGTCCAAGAAGAAGTTAAAAAAATAAAAATTGTTTTGCCTAGTATGTGAAATAATTCAGTCAGAGGAATCTCTTCACAACAATAAAGGATTCGGCTCTTTAACTTCACTAAACTCAACAAATGGAAGAATTGAAGAAATATGGATTTTCAAACCTAGGCAAAATTGTGAATGTTACACAGTGTGTAAAGTGGCCACGTTAACGAGCCAATGACAGGTCTTAAGCCCTGTAAATGCCTAGACTTCCATATCCCCTTATTTAAGGTATTCTCTATCCCTGTTTTAATTTGTTAATTAAATTTTTTCGTCCAGGTGAAGGTATGACGTATTTGTCTTCCTATCATAATTGAGGCCCAGCTAACAGCAGGCAAGCCAACGTTTTGGCAGGTCCGCTAGTCAATTATAATATGTTATTAAATAGATTAAATAAACGCGCTTCTGATGCATTAGAACTTAACTTTTAAAAAGCCGATAAACTTTCGAAAAATGACACTATTTTATCGAATGTGCGATATGGCTATCTAAATGCGTTAGGTCGTTGGCGTGGGTAATAATTATTTAAACAAAACAGGTTTTCATAATACAACGTCAAAGTTTAAACTTTCTATAAATCTCATAACTCCTTATACCCACGGTATATATTTTTATTTACTTTTTTAAATTAATATAGTTGCAACAATATTTTGAGTTTGTCCAAGTTTTTGTCGACAAGGACTGGATTCAACTCCCTGGGGAGCTGTTAACATTAACATAATACAACAGAGATAAAGAACATTTTAGAGAAGGTAATATAAAAGTCCAGGCATCTACTGGGCTTATGACCTGTCAATGGCTGGTTTAAGTGGCCACTTTACACACTGTGTAACATTCACCATTCTGCCTATATTTGAACATCTATATTCCTTCAATTCTTTCATCTGTTGATGTCTGTGAAGTTAAAGAGCTGAAACCTTTATTTATGCGGATGAGATTCATCTAATTGAATTATTTCACCTACATACTAGACTAGGCAACGCCTGAAAATATTTTTTTTTAAATTTCTATACTTCTTCATGGACCAGGTAATTTATCAACAATATTTTGAGTTTGTCCAAATTTTTGTAGACAAGGACTGAATTCAACTCGCTGGGGAGCTGTCTATATTAACATATTACAACAGAGATAAAGCACATTTAAAAGAAGGTAAAATAGAAGTCTAAGCATGTAGATGCGTAGACTTCAATACCCTACACTAAATATATCAGATATAATATATTTTAATTGAATAATACTCAAAATCCCTTTGTCCGAAAGTGGTATAAGTTTGTATTTGTTTAAGTTGTCTTTGTGTTGAGGATCTAGTGATTATATAATTTGTGTGTGATGTATTGTGGGGGTTATGTCTTTCATTTGAAGAAGAGCAGTCTTTGAATAAGATAAGATACTCCTTACTATTTGGAAATGCAATATATTGTATTTTTTAAAATAGTAAACGCCGATTTTTCGCCAGTGAACTGTATTTATTTACTAGGGAAACAAGCCGACACGAGCGTTGACTTATGACGGCGATAGCTTAAGCATGTTCACTGCGATCGCTCATGCTCGGCATGTTTTTAAGCACGTCGACAGTTATTTGTGATTGATTGATGACAGCAGAATATAGAGTCGACCTTACTGCACACAATTACACAAATACTTATTTTTTGCATTTTCGCCGTTACATTAACAAATACCCAATGTGTCGTGTGTAAAATCCCTTCCAATACGAGTTTATGATTCACCGGCACGCGGCTGTTAATTTATCGCCCAAATATGCCGGTATTTCGCCAATATACGGGTTATAAGCGTGTATCAGTAGCGGGCGGTGATTTTATTTACGGGTAAGCTAAAAAAAAATAGAAAAATATTTTAACCTACATAGAGGTTCATAATATAATGTAAAAGATACACAGGTGAACGACGTTTTACGCCGAGGTTCAGTTCCGAGAGACACCGTCGTAAAAATAAAAGAAGATATAGGGTTGAGTTACGTGTCAAAATTCTAAAAACAATCAATCATCAATATTTTGAGTTTGTCCAAATTTTTGTAGACAAGGACTGGATTCAACTCCCTGGGGAACTGTTTATATTAACATATTACAACAGAGATGAAGAGCATTTAAGAGAAGGTAATATAGAAGTCTAGGTAATATAGGCTAGTATGTAGGTGAAATAATTCAATTAGATGAATCTCACCCGCATAAATAAAGGTTTCAGCTCTTTAACTTCCCAAACATCAAAAGATGAAAGAATTGAAGAGATATAGATGTTAAAAATTTAAAAAAATATATGTAAAGAAACTTAAAATTAACTCGTGTAAAAACAACATTAAATTTTAATTGGTGTGAATGTATTATTGTTTTATTTTTTTCTTTATATTTCCTGTTTTTATTTTTCTTTCTCATGTACTCGTAATTTAAATTATATAAACTCTTATAAATAAACAATTACAACAGTGTAAGTCACTCTCCGAGCACAAGAGTTAGTCTCTTGTTTTGGAGAGTTACAGTGATAACATTTACTAGATGTGTAAAAGTAGATATGCTTAGAATTTTACAAAAAACATGTACTTTTTATGAAATTTGATAATAAAAATAAAAAAAACTTCATTAAGATGTGCATAATCGCTTCTTTCCACGATTCGCCCCTGGCGTGTATATAATATCCCATGCGAACTTCCTAATGGTCGGATTAACCCAGCGCACTCCGCGCGGAATAACCCAGCTTTTCTCTTTTTGCACCAAGGTAGATACATTGATCTAAATTAAGAATTATTAGCAAAGTGCATATTTTAACACATGACAACAGAGATAAGGATTATTTTAGAGAAGTCTAGACATCCACATTGTAACATTCACCATACTGCCTATATTATAGTTTTTGTAGTTTTTTCTTTTCATTTTACAATATTTATACCATAGAATTAGACTAGTCCAGTATCTCAATCACAAATAACCATCGACGTGCTAATAAGCGACGTGATCACGATTTCTTACTGTGGTTGTTTATCGTATCGAATACCTCATATTAAATGACAAAATATCTACGTTTCGGGACGTATAATCCTGCTGCGCAATCACACATTTGAGCGTTCACGATGAACAATAATGAACATGCTTAAGTTATCGCGGTCATAAGTCAACGCGTGTGTAATCTCTAAGTCAAAGCTCGCGTCAGTTTGTTTTTTGTTTTCCTCGTAAATAAATACAGTCCACTGGCGAAAATCGGCGTTTTCTATAAAAAATAATACAATATATTGCATTTGCAAAATAGTAAGGAGTATCTAATACAAAAAAGTGAAAATTTAATTACAATTACTATCGAGACTGCTTTGCTTAAATTCAACTACGCCGTGTTGTGTCGTTTGCAAGTGCCAAAATACTGCTGGGATTAAAATATAATACGGAGGATCACATTTCACGCGTAAGAAGCGAATTCTCAAGTAATATTATTTTACCATTTGTTAAATAAAACAAGGCGGACATTTTGTTAGTATCGCCAGGGTAGTCGAGTTTTTACCCGGCTTTCTATTGATAAGCCGTAGTGTAATTATTATTAAATATTTTTTTTACGTTTGTCTGATAAAAGTACTCGTTTTTTTTATAGTTCAGTGAGTAAAATATATTTTGCTGGAAAATATACCATAACATAACACAAAATTATTTTACATTTGTGTATATTGTTCATGGTCTGGCAGCATGACGGGGCCACTTTGCGCATGCGCGCAGACGGGATGTCGGTAGAGGGGCACTTTTGGACACAGTGCGATGTATACAATCTTGGTTCTACTCACCTTCTGGTATATTTAAATAAGGAAATATATCTTTATTTACATTTTCAAAGTAATAAAAGATCCACGAAAGACTGTCCAGTGCAAAAATATTTTTTCATAATTATTAGTGGCATGAAGAGTATTTTTTAGTTTTAGATATAGTTCAAATATAGGCAGAATGGCAAATGTTAGACAGCACGTAAAGTGGCGCAAAACCAGCCAATACTTCTTTATCTAAAATGTCCTTCATCTCTGTTGTTATTACATATTCTACTATTCTACTACAGTATTCTACTACTATCATCACGCTATTTCCCCGTAGGAGTAGGCAGAGAGAATGGATCGCTACCCACGTCCATCCTGACATCTATTCCCAGCTTCTTCCACATTCATACATGCCCTTCGGTTCTGTCCGATTTTGACATGACCAGACTTAAGATTTTAGTTTTTCTGATCATGCCACGTCTTTTTAATAGTATAATTATATCTTTCTTTCCGAATTTTGAAGTGAAGGGGGTCTAAAAATTTGCTTCTTGGATTACTCGGAATGCAAAAAATATTCGATACTACTTTTAGCCCTCAACCAGAGCTTAAAATTTTCGAAAAAGTCAATTTTTTTGTTATTACATATTTAAGTAAGAAAATCAGTCAAATTAAATTTTATAACGCGCATTTAACCGTATGCAATAAGCATCTAAGGGCGTGAGTTGCGCTTTGTTTTGTTATAAATAGAAAGCGTTGTTTTAATGAGCCGTTGTTTTCGTCAATATTAGCCAGGCGCTCGACGGAATCAGTTCCGGGGAGTGTAAACTTTTTGCGTTTCGGTGGTTTAAAAACGTGTTCGAATTTGTAATGTGATTAAGTTATATCTTTACTAACAAAAAATAAATTTATCAATATAGATAATTAACAAAATGTTCAGACAGTGATAAACTTCAAACCTCGGTTGAGGGCCAAAATAGTATGGAATATTTTTTTAATAATAATTTTTACGTTCAATGTGATCCAAAATGCAACTTTTAGGACCCTTACACTTTTATATCTAAAAAAATAAAAAAAGCTGCATACGTCATCGGACCACTATAATGTGGGCGAGTATGCGTGAAATGTGCGTCTGTGTGAGTACTTAACTTCTGCGCTACTCATACCAAGCAGTGCCTTATACACCATGAAGGCATTTTAAACCTTGATACGTGTCAGCTAATCAAAGTACTCAACTTGGCAAACAAATCATTGTATTTTTTGCCAAGTCTCAAACAAAGGATTATCCAATTTTTTCGGTCAAGTTTAATTTTTTGTGCGTTTATTTTGTCATTTTCGGATTCCCGGCCGTCGATCACAAAGGAGCGGCAAAAGATCTATCGACGTTCGACGATAAACACTGTCGATGATTCGTCGCATTTTTTAGTCAGTGGCTAAATCACAAATAACTATTTATTTGTTTGACACTTTATATGTTCTCTGTTTATGATAGTCTCCATCTAACATGGCACAGCCTGTTCTAAGATGGAGATTCTCTGTCTTTAGAGCGCAAGTAGTCCTATACTAATAAAACAATAACATCCAAAAGAAAATACTGGATTTCACCCCCTCGGGAGTCATTAAGATTAACAAATTACAACAGGGATGGAGAATACCTTAAATAAGGGAATATGGATGTAAAGGCTTATGGGCTTATGACCTGTCACTGGCCGGTTTAAGTGGCCACTTTACACACTGTGTAACATTCACCATTTTGCCTATGTTTGAACATCCACATTTCTTCAATTGTTCCATTTGTTGATTTTAGTGAAGTTAACGAGCTGAAACCTTTATTGTTGTGAAGAGATTCATCTGACTGAATTATTTCACATACTAGGCAACGCCTGAAAACAATTTTTCAATTTTTAAACTTTTTCTTGGACCAGTTGGTTTCATTACAATATTTGAGTTTGTCCAAATGTTTGTAGACAAAAGGCTGGATCACCCGATATTTAGCTTTTTAATCTTTTTTTTCTATTGAATATGTTCTGTAACTTGAATTATAAAAATAAAACTATTATTTTATTGGTTGGTTGAAAGAAATTGCCATTTGGCAATAAGCCCGCCAATGTACAAATAATATTATGTACAAAAAGTTAAATAAATATGCTAATATAAACAGCTCCCCAGGGAGTTGAATCCAGTCCATGTCTACAAAAATTTGGACAAACTCAAAATATTGTTGATAAATCCACCTGGTCCATGAAGAAGTATAGGAGTAGAAAAAAATACATTTTCAGGCGTTGCCTAGTCTAATATGTAGGTGAAATTATTTAATTAGACGAATCTCACCGCATAAATAAAGGTTTCAAAGCCTTAACTTCACAAACATCAACAGATGAAATAATTGAAGGAATAAAGACGTTCAAATATGAGCAGAATGGTGAATGTTACACAGCGTGTAAAGTGGCCACTTGAACCAGCCATTGACAGGTCATGAGCCCTGTAGATACCTAGACTTGTATATTACCTTCTCTTAAATGTTCTTCATCTCTGTTGTAATATGTTAATATAAACAACTCCACAGGGAGTTGAATCCAGTCCTTGTCTACAAAAATTTGAACGAACTCAAAATATTGTTGATTACTTAAAATTAATAATAAATAATTACATATGATGCCATATTAAATTAAAAATTAACAAAAATGTTTCGAGTTTATCAAATGTTTGCAGACAGCAGAGATGAAGAACATTTTAGATTAGCTAATATAGAAGTCTAGGCATCTACAGGGTTTATGACCTGTCATTGGCTGGTTTAAGTCACCACTTTCATTTGCTGGCTTTTGTGAAGTAAAACGCTGAAACCTTTATCACGTGGGTGAGATTCATCCGGCTGAACCAATTCACCTTCTAGGCAACGCCTGAAAACATTTTTCCCAATGACCATCTTCAAGTATTCGATGGACTCATGTCTTCCTCGATCTTCCTCGTTTCTGCGTCCATCAACATTCGCATCGCGGATGCTTTAAGCCGTTCTTTCGCTGTCCATTCGCTCTACATGTCCAAACCAGACTTGACGCCGCAGACTTGGGCATATCGACAAATATCGCTTGGTAAATTATCGTTTTTTTGTATCGGGGGCCCGGAGATACGGCTGGGTCGGGCGTATTCGTCAAGACGTCGATAAAAAGCGGTTTTGGCGAATTAACCGAGTTTTTTTGTTTCCGGTTTAACCCGTTCAGGCCAAGACGCCTGTAGATTCTGTGGAATAAAATACTAACAATCATTTAAAAAAAATCATGATTGTTGTTTTTTTATTTATTTAACTTTTTGTACATAATGTTATTTGTATATTGGCGGGCTTATTGCCAAATGGCAATTTCTTCCAACCAACCAATAAAATAAAAAAAAAAATTTTATAATTCAAGTTACAGAACATATTTAGTAGAAAAAAAAAAAATAATAAAAAGTTAAAAATGTATAAAAATTTAAATAAACGTATTTGTTTATAAATTACCTTAAATCAAAACTATTACTCAATGGGAAAAAGGAAAAAAGAGGAAAGAGGAAAAAGGAAAGGAGGAGAGATTAAGGAAGAGAAAGGAGATGTTTTTTCAGACGTGATTTAAACAGAGATAATGTAGTAACATCTTCCATTTTCGACATGTATTATAAATTTTTATTATTTTTATTTTTCTATTATTATTTTGTATATTTTGTATATTGTTTTAATATGTCAATAAATATTTTTGTTTTATATATCGAAGAGTCCCGACTTAACACGGAATTTTCTAACAAGTCGGGACATAAAAAACATATAATTGTGTCTATGTAAAATTGTGTATTTTGTGCATTAAATAAATAAATAAATAAAATCTTTGATGGTGGATGGGAGATGATTCCACAGTCGAACCGCATGGACACTATACGAGTTAGAGAAGAAAGAGGAATTGTGTATGGGTATTAAGAGAGTGCCTTGAGAATGAAAACGAAGAGGTAAACCATGAACTGATAAGCGTTGAAATTTTTCACGCAGCTATACAGGAGCGTTAGGACTATGAAGTACATTGAACAGAAGTGAGAGGGAGTTGTATATTCGGTTGCCGAATATTTGGCTGCCAGCAAACCCACTTTTAGGTTCTTTGAATCTAATATTAAAATATCTTCCCGATCTTAAACCAGCCATTGACAGGTCATAAGCCCTGTCACCTAGACTTCTATATTACCGTCTCTTAAATGTTCTTCATCTCTGTTGTAATATGTTAACAGCTCCCCAGGGAGTTGAATCCAGTCTTTGTCTACAAAAATTTGGATAAATTAAAAATATTGTTGATAAATTACCTGGTCCATGAAGAAGTATAGTAATTGAAAAAATAATATTTTCAGGCGTTGCCTAGTCTAGTATGTAGGTGAAATAATCAAATTACACGAATCTCTCCCGCATAAATAAAGGTTTCAGCCATTTAACTTCGCAAACATCAACAGATGAAAGAATCAAAGGAGTCCAAATGTTCAAATGTAGGCAGAACGGTGAATGTTACACAGTGTATAAAATCAGCCAATGACAGGTCAAAAGCCCCTACATTCCCTTCTTTAAAATGTTTTTCATCTCTGTTGTAATATGTTTATATTAACACTTTTTTAGGGAGTTGAATCCAGTCCTTATCTACAAGAATTTAGACAAATTCAAAATATTGTTAAATTAATTAAAACATGTTTTTAAAGCATGGCATATCGGGGTTGAAGAGGTTGCGCCCCCACTGCCGACGAATACATCCGCTTTATATAAAAGTATGTACATTACATAGATTATCAATTAATACATAAATGAATATGTGGGTAAATAAATTAAAAGCAGGTAGACCACAGAGTTATTACTCATTACATAATTAATATCAATTATTATATTAAATTCATACTACATTGTTGTACGCTCGCGTGACTTACATACAGATGTAATTCCAAAATTATTAAATAATGCGAAAATGGAAAAAGCTGCATTTTTAATGAAAGTTATTAATTTTTATTTTATTTTATTCAGAAAGCATACAGTCACACATAATAAGTATTTTTTAGATTGCGTTTTACAATAGGTATCCATAAATTATTAAATAATAAAGTTAAATTGACTTAAATTGCCTTCTAATTATATACAAAATTATAAATCAAACCGCTTATACACGCGTTTGTGTAATATTCATGTAAAGAAGTGAATTTGAACAGGAATGTTGCGTCTCATAAAACGAAATAATACGGACCAAAATGGACACCGAGTCATTGGAACAAAAGGCATAATACGAGTAGTACTACACACGTGCGTTTCCAGAAACTATCTACTAACCAGCGGGCCACATGGCGACGATATCTACCTACTGTCTACAGAAGCTTCTCTTCGGACATGTATCTCCCTTTGTTAACCATGGAGTTGAAACAGTGTTTGATTTATTTAGTTTTTTATTGCTTACTTCTTGGTATGAACACTTGACCAATTTACTACTATACTCTATTTTTTATAAATTTATTGATATTGTTTTAACTTTGCTGGAATTCCTCTCATCCATGCGCTTTGTAGCTGCACGATGATTGGTTATCTAGCTTTAATATATCAACTTTAAAATACCTTAATTTTGTAAACGGGGTCTAGAATTCCAATCGTCTATGCGCTTAGTAGCAGCAAGGCGTGTTGTCATCTTACTCCTTTTTACTATTCATATTATTATTATTTTGTAATACACTAAATTTATTTGTCAATTTTTAAAATGTGTAAATGGGGGCTAAATTTCTAACTGTCTATGCGCTCTGTAGCTGCAAGACGTCCTGTAATCTAGCTCCTATCTATTATAATTTTTGATTGATCTTAATTGAAAACGAGGAACTAGAATCCCAACCGTCCATGCGCTCTGTACCTGCAAGACGTACTGGGATACTTATTAATTGTACAGCGCCGTTGAGGTGATTTTCACAAAAATGGCGCTTTATAAATTATCCAACTATATATATATATATTAAATTTACTGTCTTATATTTCACTTAAAGATTATTCTCATCGTTTCTTTGAATCCCTTAAAATAAATATGAGTATATTTATGTTTTTCCTTTTTTGAAAAATGATATTACTATTTTATTTTATTTTTACATCTGAGCATATTTTTCATTCTTTATTTCAATTCTTAACTTTTAATTACTCTTACAAATTTTCTTAATTTTTAATATTATTTCCATTTGTAAATACTCACTACAAACTACATACTTTAAAATATCTTTTTTTTACTGAAATTTTAATTTTTAATCAGCTTTCATTTATGTTAACATATTACAACAGAGATGAAGAACATTAAGGCGGCCTCCGTGGTGTAGTGGTCAAGACGCTTGACTCACGCACGGAAGGTTCTGGGTTCGATTCCCGGTGAGAACACACAAATTAAAATGAGATTTTTCTCAAGCCTGGTTGTTCTGTAATGTAATTCACCACTGTAATTGGGCCTCCTGGCCTGTTGTGGTGCAAAAAAAATGAAATGAAGAGAAAGTAATATATCTACGTAGTAAGGCATCTACAAGGTTTATGACCTGTCAATGTCTGGTTTAAGTGGCCACTTGTGGCCACTTTCACTGTGTAACATTCACCATTCTGCCCATATTTGAACATCTATATTCCTTCAATTCTTTCATCTGTTGACGTTTTTGTTTTTGCTTCTCTTTTTATAATATGAAAACTTCACTGGTCCATTAGAGTTAATTATAACTGTGTAAAATATTAAACTTTGTAACTGTACTGTATGTTTCCTAAATAAAAATAAAAATGGACTCAATATTATTTTTGGTATGTGTATATATATTTACATATTTATACACACACAATTCTGGGTTTTATCCCAAGGGGGAGTAGGTATATTATTATTTATATCACTACAGAGATGGGTAGAATTTTTGTTTCAAGGTTATGGATATTTGAGCGTTTAACCTCAATATCAAATACATAGATGGCGCTCCAAACGCGCTAGCGAAAGCTTTCCTTGTTTCATGACATATATACAAAAACCAAAAATGTCACCGATATGGATATTCGCTAATAAGCGGAATGGGGAATGTTGTAGAATTCTACATAAAAGTGGCCACTTGAACCCAACCTATGACAGGTCATAAGCCCTGTAAACGCTCGAATATCCATAATCTTGAAACGAAAATTCTACCCATCTCTGTAGTGATATAAATAATAAATATAGACTCTTTTAACCTACTCTCCAAAATTAATCTCAATGTACCCCTTTCGCGTGACAAGAAATAAGTATTTATTCCATCTGCCAGTCTGTAGCACTAACTATGCACAACACTCTTTCCTCTGTCCATATATCTCAAACTACAATGATTTTTTTCATCTATTGATATATTTTACATACCCCTTAATTTATTTAAAAATAAACTAAGACTTATTATTTCTGGCTGCGATACGATTCCACTTACTATTTAATGATGCACTCTCCTGAACACTTACTCCCGCACACATAAACACACATAAACACACATCTAAATTGAGACCTTAAACATTGTGCACAAAATAACACCGGGAAACATACAAGACGACGACATAATATTAGCCAAAAATGCTGACATACACAAATATAACACCAGACAACAACAACACTATCATATTGAAAAAGCAAAGACAAACACGGGACAGTCAAAAATACTACATAATGGACTTAAACACTACAACGACCTACCTTACTACTTGAAAACTTTTACTGGAGACAAATTTAAAATCAATCTGAAAAAGCACATGATGACTGAACTAACTAGACTAGACGAAACATAAAATGACTAGACAATAATAATTGAATCGAGTTGTGGTCCTGTGGCTAGTGTCTCGGACTCACGGACCAAAGGTCCGTGGTTCGAATCCCACTCTACCCCAACTCGATTCCCATTTTCTAATAGTGATTTATTTACAACTCGTTGAAAATGGCCCTCAAAATTAAATATTTGGGTAAATCATAAGAGCGCAAATATTTCATTTAATAAAAAAAAAAAAAAAATATTAAATTTATATTGTTACCCTAACGGGTTTTTTAAAATTGTAAATAAATATAAAAAAATAAAAAATCAACTCGTTTACGAAACTTTTTGCTTCGGCCAAATAAGCCCGTACAGGATAGACGCGATCAATCATTTCAAGAGTAATAATATTTAAATTTATTTCAACAGACAGGGAAAAAGTTTTCGAGAAGGGAATATGGAAGTCTAGGCATTTACAGGGCTTATGACCTGTCATTGGCTGGTTTAAGTGGCCACTTTACACACTGTGTAACATTCACCATTCTGCCCATGTTTGAACATCCACATTTCCTCAACTGTTCCATCTGTTGACTTTTGTGAAGTACTACACTTTTTTCCTCTCTGTTGAAATAAATTTAAATACGAACACCTCCCTAGGGAGGAAATCCAGCCAGTCTGCAAGCATTTGGACATACTCAAACATTGTTGAGTAATAATATATATTTTCTCATTTAATAACATATATACGAAAATCAAAAAAATGTTACCTGTGTCGATATTCGCAAATAAGCGGAATGGGGAATGTTGTAATACGTAAAGTGGCCACTTAACCCAGCCAATGACAGGTCATAAGCCCTGTAAACGCTCGAATATCCATAATCCTGAATTTGAAAAAAAATCTACCTCATCTCTGTAGGGATATTAATAAAAAATAATATATATATTTAGAAACAGTTTGATTTGTAAAGCGGCAACTTTACTGCTACTTGTTACTGTAATTTTGACTTGGAGCATTGGAATTTAGCGCTGTTGTCTCGATATGACTAAATTATATTTGCGAATTATCGTCCACCGCTGAAACAGAATAGAGCCTTTTCTAAATAAACGTTCAGTTCAGTATAACTCCCCGCGATCGGCGGTTATATTCTGATCGTTATATCTAATATTAATTGTTTAAAATACTTGGGATTGTTTTAAACAATAGCCAAGATGTGTTTTAAACCCGCAGTGTTTGTTTTTACATACTTCGTCTGTGCTACCGGGTGAGATTCATTGAAACATTAATAGTTAACAAATAAGTTTTCATTAAAAAAAAAAAAATAATTAAGTCAAAACTGAAAAAAAAAACGTACACTTATTTTATTTTTATTTAATTTAATTAACATAAATGGCAAATCTGCCTTAAACAAAAATGTATAATACTAACATATTTAACATATTACAACAGAGATGAAGAACATTTAAGAAAAGGTAATTTAGAAGTCTAGGCGTCTACAGGGCTTATGGCCTGTCAATGGCTGGTTTAAGTGGCCACATTACACACTGTGTAACATACACCATTCTGCCTATATTTGAACATCTATATTCCTTCAATTCTTTCATCTGTTGATGTTTGTGAAGTTAAAGAGCTGAAACCTTTATTTATGCGGGTGAGATTCATCAAATTGAATTATTTCACCTACATACTAGACTAGGCAACGCCTGAAAATGTTATTTTTTCAATTTCTATACTTCTTCATGGACCAGGTAATTTATCAACAATATTTTGAACTTGTCCAAATTTTTGTAGACAAGGACTGGATTCAACTCCCTGGGGAGCTGTTTATATTAACATATTACAACAGAGATGAAGAACATTTAAGATAAGGTAATAAATAAGTCTAGGCATCTACAGGGCTTATGACCTGTCAATGGCTGGTTTAAGTGGCCACTTTACACACTGTGTAACATTCACCATTCTGCCTGTATTTGAACATCTATATTCCTTCAATTCTTTCATCTGTTGATATGTTATATACGTCAGTGAGTTGAATAGCTGAAACCTTTATTTTATGCGGGTGAGATTCATCTAATGGAATTATTT